>NC_140584.1:1057506118-1057508618 GCF_964204655.1 Triturus cristatus | reverse complement strand
GTGCAGAGCCCCGGAGCCCTGCAAGGGCAGGCAGGAGCCCTACCGCTATGGCTCGGTGTGGGCAGCTGGGAGTCCTTTCGGTCCCGGCCATCTGGTCGCACCTTTCCCTCGGCCATCTGGTCGCGCGCAATGCTTTCCAATAGGGCGACCAGATGGCCGGGCCAGCCTGGAAGTCCCGATGAGGGTCCATTCGCCTCGCGGATCCCAGCCAGGGCTCCAGGAGGTCGGGCGCGTCCGCGCCTAGGGTCCCCTCCGTCACTCGGAGCGCGAGGGTTACAAGAAAGGTGGGTAGCCTTCCTCCGGATTAGTAGGGGCAGGGTATGCCGGGACACCCCTCCTGGGGATTGCGGTTCTCAGGCGGGGACCGGATGGGCCAAGCCCGGACGACACTTCCCCGGGGCGTCGGGTGCTCCCTCCTCCAGCCCGCGGCGAGGCAAAGTGCCCAGGACGGGCTCCATGGGTCCCCCGGGCGTCCACCGAGGCCTGCAGCCCCAAAGCCCTGCAGCCCTTCAGCCTGGAGCCCTGGAGCCCTGCAGGCCCGGAGCCCTGCAGGCCCGGAGCCCTGCAGCCCCGGAGCCCTGCAGCCACTGAGGCCTGCAGCCCCAAAGCCCTGCAGCCCTGGAGCCCTTCAGCCCGGAGCCCTGGAGCCCTGCAGGCCCGGAGCCCTGGAGCCCTGCAGGCCCGGAGCCCTGCAGGCCCGGAGCCCTGCAGGCCCGGAGCCCTGCAGGCCCAGAGCCCTGCAGCCCTGGAGCCCTGCAGCCCCGGAGCCCTGCAGCCACGGAGCCCTGCGTGGGCAGGCGGGAACCCTAGCGCTAAGGCTCGGGGTTGGACAGATGGGAGTCCTGTCAGTCCCGTCCATCTGGTTGCACCTCTCCCCTCGGCCATCTGGTCGCGTGCAATGCTTTCCAATAGGGCGACCAGATGGCCGGGCCAGCCTGGAAGTCCCGATGAGGGGCCATCCGCCTCGCGGATCCCAGCCAGGGCTCCAGGAGGCCGGGCGCATCCGCGCCTAGGGTCCCCTCCGTCACTCGGAGCGCGAGGGTTACAAGAAAGGTGGGTAGCCTTCCTCCGGATTAGTAGGGGCAGGGTATGCCGGGACACCCCTCCCGGGGAATTGCGGTTCTCAGGCGGGGACCAGATGGGCCAAGCCCGGACGTCACTTCCCCGGGGCGTCGGGTGCTTCCTCCTCCAGCCCGCGGCGAGGCAAAGTGCCCAGAACGGGCTCCATGGGTCCCCCGGGCGTCCACCGAGGCCTGCAGCCCTGCAGCCCTGCAGCCCTGGAGCCCTTCAGCCCTGGAGCCCTTCAGCCCGGAGACCTGCAGGCCCGGAGCCCTGCAGGCCCGGAGCCCTGCAGCCCCGGAGCCCTGCAGCCCCGGAGCCCTGCAGGCCCGGAGCCCTGCAGGCCCGGAGCCCTGCAGGCGGCCCGGAGCCCTGCAGCCCCGGAGCCCTGCAGCCCCGGAGCCCTGCAGGCCCGGAGCCCTGCAGCCACCGAGGCCTGCAGCCCCAAAGCCCTGCAGCCCTGGAGCCCTTCAGCCCGGAGCCCTGGAGCCCTGCAGGCCCGGAGCCCTGCAGGCCCGGAGCCCTGCAGCCCCGGAGCCCTGCAGGCCCGGAGCCCTGCAGCCCCCAGGCCCTGCAGCCCCGGAGCCCTGCAGGCCCTGGAGCCCTGCAGCCCTGCAGCCCCGGAGCCCTGCAGCCACGGAGCCCTGCGTGGGCAGGCGGGAACCCTAGCGCGAAGGCTCGGGGTTGGACAGATGGGAGTCCTGTCAGTCCCGTCCATCTGGTTGCACCTCTCCCCTTGGCCATCTGGTCACGCGCAATGCTTTCCAATAGGGCGACCAGATGGCCGGGCCAGCCTGGAAGTCCCGATGAGGGTCCATCCGCCTCGCGGATCCCAGCCAGGGCTCCAGGAGGCCGGGCGCGTCCGCGCCTAGGGTCCCCTCCGTCACTCGGAGCGCGAGGGTTACAAGAAAGGGGGGTAGCCTTCCTCCGGATTAGTATGGGCAGGGTATGCCGGAAGAACCCTCCGGGGCTGGCGGTTCTTTGCCGGGGACCAGATGGGCTACGCCCGGGCAACATCCTCCCAGGCTTCACTCCTCCGGCCCGCGGCGTGGCAAAGTGACCAGGGTCGGGCTCCACGGGTCCCGGGCAGTCCTACCCCCGGGGCGCCCGGGCCCGAGAGCTCCGTCGGTGTTCCCCGTGCCCGAGTCCCAGCCGCTGTCCCCCAGCCCCCCGGGAAGCAGAGAGCCCACTGAGTCCATGGTTAAGGCAGGAGCCCTACCGCTATGTAACCTTCCTCCGGATTACTAGGGACAGGGTACTCTGGGACCCCTCTCGGTCCTCAGCCGGCAGCAGGACGGGCCCGGATGCTGCCCCGGTCCTGACCCGGGGACTGTCGCGTGGCAGGGTGCCCGGGACAAGGGGTCCGGATGGTCCCGGGAGGCTTCCCCTGCGCCAGCCGGGCCCTGGGCCCCGTACCCCGGCCTGCGGCACTGCCAAAGGC
>NC_140584.1:1057491118-1057496118 GCF_964204655.1 Triturus cristatus | reverse complement strand
GCAGCAGCAGCAGCAGCCCCCCTCAGGTAAGATCCTGGCAGAGAACAGTTTCTGTGGGGACACAGCCCCATTTTTATACAGGCAAACCCTTTGTTCTGGGTTCAGGGTGAGGGGGAAAACCAGTCGCAGCTGGTTGGGGAGCACCCTTGATGTGCTCAGCCCCTCACTCTATTGACTGGCAGGGCTAGGGTCGTCAGTCGCACCACAGGGGGCGGGGCCAGCATTGTGTTTGGAAAACCCTGTCCTATTCAGGACCCAGGTGGACTCCTCCCACCCATCTAGCTGCTGATCTCCCCATTCACCACTGGGTGACTCATCCTGACACTGGGGAATCCCTAGCCCGTCACATGACACGACCAGCCAATCACGCGACAGACACACTGCACACAGAAGTGCCCACTTCTAGAAGTGGCACTTCCACACTAGGTACATGCACGCCGCACACATCATCGCGCAGCATTCACTCCCACGAGTCCGCACATACCAAACTCGGGCCTGCACACCCCACGCATCAGGAACTACTAGGGACACATACATTCCCCATGCATTCCTATGGGAGGGCAGGCCTATCTCACCACATGCACTCAGAGCACGCACGCACTTTACCCTGGGACACAGGGAAAGTGCGCAGAGACCAAACAATCACCCTACCAAGTCACCAATAAAAATCCAAAAAGTCCAGGGGTGAACCTGCCAGAAGGGCCAAGTCCAACACAACCCCCTTCCAGCCAAAACGCAGGGCAGACCAATCACCACCGTGATGGACTTCCCTGCTTGGGGCGATAGAACACGGACGCGGGCCCGCAACTGCATGGACACCCTCCGGTTCTACGCCACGGTGAACCCATGGAATTCTTTTTAACACCACTGTCCGGACCAACTGGGCTACCCCACTGGTACTCCCAAGCTGTCCGCGGCCAAGACCAGGCCCTAGGCCACCCAGGTGCCACTGGTCTTTGCCTAACCACAGAGTGGGGGGTAGTAACCCCTGGCACATAGCGGCCATTCTCCACTCTTCCTCTCTGAAAGACAGGACTAGACTGCCACTGGTTCTCCAGCCTAGGGTCTACACCCTCAGGCGGACCAGGAGTCTCAGGGAAAGCTCTCCTCCCCCTACCTCTTCTCCTAGGGTTCCTCCTCCTCTGGCGAGGGGTACACCTAGAACGCCATCCCAACCCAGGTTTTAACCCCTCAGGTTGTACCGGGGGCAGAGGTGGGCTCTCCCACCCTCTGCACCCCCTTCCAGAACCCTGCTCCCTACCAACTGGGGCGGTACCTCTGGAAGAAGAACTGGTCGGGACGCTGGTTACAGACGTCCCACCCTTCAGGTCAGGCTGATCCCGAACCTGGCCTTCCAACCTCCGGCCTAGAACCTTTGGTGGAATAATTGCCTGGCACTCCAGGACTTCTGGGGATTTCCACTCCATCCCCCTGAGGCTATCAAAGGACACATACGTCAAGCGACTGTCTGTCTGGCGCTGATCTCCCGTCCCCTGTCCACCTGACAGTGCGCGGAGATCCCCCAGAACAGAAGTGGTGCCACCCTGGTCACTACACGGGATCCTAGCCCAACTGGGTAGTCCCTGACCCACAGGCTCTTCCACTGGGAAACTCATCCCCCAATCACTCCTCACACTGGACTCCTGTACCCTCCCTACCGGAGCGGTACTGCCAGACTCTAGAACCACAGGAGCCCTGGTTACAGGTGCTCCAGGTCCTCTACTCACCAGGAGATCTCCCTCAAATGGGCTAACAGGACAGCCTAGGTCCCCAACTTGGTGTTCCCTCATGGAACCATCCAAGTCCTGAGGCAGGGTTTCGTACGTCAGGGGACCCTCGGTCACCCTCTCACTCCTGCTCCACTGAGCCAGGCAGTGAGCCCCTACACCCTCCTCGCTATCCTGGGACCTAGCTGGGCTACACTGAGCCTCTTCCACCACGCTGGGCTGGAAGATACCTGACCCACTACTTTTGGAGTCACTCCCTAATGACTCTAGAGAACCTCTAGCCCTTTCCCAGCGCTCTGCTTCATCCGCAAGCTCAAGGGGCTCAGACAATCCACACCCCAACAGGTGTTGGCGCAACCCTGGCACACAACAACTGAGCAGGTGTTCTTTGAGAACCAGATTACACAGTATGTCAAAATCACTTGCTGTGGAAATCCAATCAAACATTGCATCCTCACATCCATCCACAAACTCCTCCCAAGTCTGGTGAGACAGTTTCCTACTGCCCCTGAATTTCAACCTTAACTCCTCCTCCTGGGGAACAGGTACCAGACTGGGGGAACTGGGACTGGGATTTCCTACACTGGAATCTACATCGCTACTACCACTGGACTCAACCCTCCCTGGGGAGCCCAGAAAATTAAAACTGCGCGCAGGGGATAGTCTACCCTCCAGAGCTACTTTGCCTCTGGTGGAGGCCCTCTCAGCCTCCTCTACCCTCTCCCGCACCAAGACCCACTCAGTCTCTCGCTGTTGCTTCCTGGCCTCCAGCTGCGCCATAGCCTGAGCATGCTCTAACCTGAGCTTCTCTAACGCCAGCTGGTGCTCCCTTTCTTTCCTCCTATCTTCCCACTCCTCTGGGGACAGGGAAAGGGATGAGGCGCTGCCTCCTACGCTGGACCCAGCACGGGACGCCCTACCTATGGGGTCCTCACTCTCTACTGGCGTCCAGGTATTGTCATCCTCTACCTCCTCTTCTGACTCTTCCTCTGTACAGTACCTTTCTAACTCCTGCCTCTGGCGCCAAGCTAGCTCATAGGGATCACAAGCAGGCTCCATTCTGGCGGACGTTATGGTAACAATTATACAGGGAACCTAGGGGTCTGAGTTTCACACAGGAGCACACAATTCACAAAAAGATTCAGCAAGCTCTCTAACCCAGAGAACTCACACTCACTTGCCTAGTGCCACACACCATTCATCCACACACACAACCCTCCCCTCGGACTGGTAAGGCAGTTTCTACCACCCCTGATTCCTCAACCTGACCACCACGTGACACAGGTACCAACTCTGGGCGCAGGGCGGGGGACAAATGTACAGGACACTATTACGCTGCCACCACTGGATCCCACCCTCTGGTGAATCCAGAAACACAAAATGCACTAAGGGGGATGATCTACCCTCCCGAGCTAGGGACACCTAACTCACAGTGCACAAAAACACATTTCCAAAGAAATGACAATTAAAAACAATTTTAAAACAATAATCCCTATACCATGTGATTTATCTAAATGCAGAGTTTTGTAGTGCGGCCAGTTGTTGCTGCGGTACAGCGCAAACGCAAGTCCAAATCCCACCGCTGATCACCAATGTTAGAAATGGGATTTCTGGTTGGCTAGGGCTTGCGCCAAAGCCAGACAGAAACCACCACTCTAGTCAGGGCTGGGGAGTTACACGCCAAAGATAACCCCTGCTCACCCCCTTGGTAGCTTGGCACGAGCAGCCAGGCTTATCTCTGAGGCGATGTGTAAAGCGTTTGCGCGCGCACCCAGCAACAACACCCAAGGCCCACCACAAAGGAAACTCCACACAAGGTATTCTATAAAAATAGCCTTTGTATTATACACAACACATTAGATAAAAACACACACTTTACAATGTGCCGACAGGCACGGGCAGAATTTACAAGGGATTATATGTACAGGGGACAGGGCCACATGGACCACTGTCAGGAATTAGCACTTTTGGAACATAGGAATAATACTGTAGTATAAAATAGCAAATGTAGCACACAACCCGTGACTACTGGTATCAGGTAAGTACCACCTACGCAACCCTAACCACCTTAGGAAAAATACTGCGCAGGGAATCAGGACCTCACTAGCACCACCTGTACTAGGAGAAAAAAACAACCACCTAAGTATCACAATACCTGTAGGGGTCTAAGCACATAAACACATGATGTATAACATTCAGAGGTGTAAAGCAAAGCACATGACGCATAAACACATTCAGAGGTGCAGGAAAGGTACAATGGCGCAAAAACTCACATTAGCCACTATCTGTGGCAGTCCCTGGGCCAACTGGCCTAGTAGGGGCAAGGACGCCCTGCGTCCAAATGTTAGGGCAAGGCTGCGCAAGCTGCGCCAGCCAACACACAGAGGCCACAACCTAAACGTTGCAGCTGCCCACTAAGTGCTGGGCAGCTGTAGGACAAGGATGGGGCCAACACTGGAGCCTGGCAGGCTCTGTCCAACTGACTGTCCCCTGAGCCCCTCTGGGCTCAACACAAAGGACTGGCCCCTGGGAGCCTCGCTGGGCTCAAACAACTAGAAATGCCCCCTAGAGCCTCCGTGGCTCTGAACTACGAATATGCCCTGGGGCAATGTTGGAGCCTCGTGGGCTCTAAACCAACCATGCGCCGTCGTTGGAGTCCCGCTCGGGTGACTCGCGAGCCTCGCAGGTTCTCAAAACAATGTGCCTCTTCGTTGGAGCTACACGGAGCTCTAGGGTAAAGGTGGGGGCGACGTTGGAGCGGCCCGCTGCCTTCCGGGGCCGCTCTACTGACTCAGAAATGCCCCCGTAGCGTTTGCACAGGTAGGTGGGGGCCCCCTCTCTGGGGACCTTCTAACCGAGATCACCCCGACGTTGGAGTCCCGCTCGGGGGACTCGTGAGCCTCGCAGGCTCTTACAGTGCTTGGGGAGGCTAACCCGGCTCCCCCTTCAGCCCCCACTCACCAGGACTTCGATGGGCTGCTCCGACGGGCTGCTCCGGTCAGGCGATGGGGACAGCTGCAAGGGAACACGCAGCTCTCCCACCTCCTCTGTGGCTGTGGGGCTCTCCTGGCACACGGGAGCCCCGCTTACTCGCAGACTCCCTGGTTCCCGTCTTCCGCCCAGTGCAGGAGCGCGGGGTAGGCTCCCGTCGCTTCCTGCTTTGAAGTCCCGCCCACGTCCCGACGGAGGTCGCCTGACTTCCGGGGACGGACCGGGCCGCTGCGGTGATCCTTCTTCGGTGGTTGCAATACGGGGTAGGCTCCCGTTATCAGT
>NC_140584.1:1057201118-1057486118 GCF_964204655.1 Triturus cristatus | reverse complement strand
AAGCTGGGCCCGGTGCTGGAGCTCCGTCCCGGGGTACGGGAGCCCCCTGTCCCGCAAGCCAGCCGAGGGTCCGGGGCGCTGGGGTCGGGTGTCCACCGGGGCCCGGGGAGGCTCTCCCCGGCCTGGCTGGGGGATCCGGAAGCTGGGCCCGGTGCTGGAGCTCCGTCCCGGGGTGCGGGAGCCCCCTGTCCCGCAAGCCAGCCGAGGGTCCGGGCGCTGGGGACAGTGTGTCCACCGGGGCCCGGGGAGTCTCTCCCCGGCCTGGCTGGAGGTCCGGAAGCTGGGCCCGGTGCTGGAGCTCCGTCCCGGGGTACGGGAGGCCCCTGTCCCGCAAGCCAGTCGAGGGTCCGGGGCGCTGGGGTCGGGTGTCCACCGGGGCCCGGGGAGGCTCTCCCCGGCCTGGCTGGGGGATCCGGAAGCTGGGCCCGGTGCTGGAGCTCCGTCCCGGGGTGCGGGAGCCCCCTGAACCGCAAGCCAGCCGAGGGTCCGGGCGCTGGGGACGGGTGTGCACCGGGGCCCGGGGAGGCTCTCCCCGGCCTGGCTGGGGATCCGGAAGCTGGGCCCGGTGCTGGAGCTCCGTCCCAGGGTGCGGGAGCCCCCTGTCCCGCAAGCCAGCCGAGGGTCCGGGCGCTGGGGACGGGGGTCCACGAAGGGCCCGGGGAGGCTCTCCCCGGCCTGGCTGGGGGATCCGGAAGCTGGGCCCGGTGCTGGAGCTCCGTCCCAGGGTGCGGGAGCCCCCTGTCCCGCAAGCCAGCCGAGGGTCCGGGCGCTGGGGACGGGGGTCCATCGAGGGCCCGGGGAGGCTCTCCCCGGCCTGGCTGGGGGTCCGGAAGCTGGGCCCGGTGCTGAAGCTCCGTCCCGGGGTGCGGGAGCCCCCTGTCCCGCAAGCCAGCCGAGGGTCCGGGCGCTGTGGACAGTGTGTCCACCGGGGCCCGGGGAGTCTCTCCCCGGCCTGGCTGGAGGTCCGGAAGCTGGGCCCGGTGCTGGAGCTCCGTCCCGGGGTACGGGAGCCCCCTGTCCCGCAAGCCCGCCGAGGGTCCGGTGCGCTGGGGTCGGGTGTCCACCGGGGCCCGGGGAGTATCTCCCCGGCCTGGCTGGAGGTCCGGAAGCTGGGCCCGGTGCTGGAGCTCCGTCCCGGGGTGCGGGAGCCCCCTGTCCCGCAAGCCAGCCGAGGGTCCGGGCGCTGGGGACAAGGTGTCCACCGTGGCCCTGGGATGCTCTCCCCGGCCTGGCTGGGGGTCCAGGAAGCTGGGCCCGGTGCTGGAGCTCCGTCCCGGGGTGCGGGAGCCCCCTGTCCCGCAAGCCAGCCGAGGGTCCGGGCGCTGGGGACGGGGGTCCACCGGGGCCCGGGGAGGCTCTCCCCGGGCCTTGCTAGGCTCCGTGTGCCCGCAGGAGGCTCCCCGGCCTGGCTGCTTTCAGAAGCAAGGACCGGGCCCGTGAGCCGGGGTGGCTTGCTTTTTTATTCTACGCTGGCGGAACGGAATTTTCCGCCCACCCCTACTTAGCACACTACATGAAATTCCATACGTAGCTGGTAAATGGTGATAAGTAACACCTTCAGAAACGGATGCAGGTAATTGCATACAGACGTAGCAATCCCTAACTTCCATTGTCTTTACGTATTCGTACAACAACTTTGAAAAAACATTGTTAGAAAAATCATTAATTGACCTATCTTTATGTATGTAAATGTTACTAATTCTAGTTGGAACTACTTTTTGTGAACTCTTCTCTATGTTAGTCAAATTCTCAGTATGTATTCCAAAAGTGTCTATTGTAACTCTAAAAGTAACTAGTAAAGCTAGTACACCCCATAATAACATTAATAATCCAGTACAGCAGCAGCACATTCTACACCATCTTTTCAAGAAGGCACATCTACTTTGATTATTTTCTGTGTTAGCCATTTTACTACTTTGGCAGTGTCTTTTGACTTAGCCTCTTCTACTCCACTACTGAAACACTAGAACACTAGATTATTTCAAACAGCTAATTTCAGATTTTCTTCTTTTCACTTTTCTCCAAGTGACTTCTTTTGTTCACTCAATTTGGATTTTCATCACTTTTCACTTCTTCTTCAGCAACATCGAACTGTATCAGATCTTCAACAACATCCTGTGCATCTGACTCTTCTCCAATGTCAGTCAGAATAACTTTCAGGATTCCAACAGTTTTCTCCTCAACCACTTCTCGTACGGTCCCCTCTGGATTTCCTTGACTTTCTGTCTCTTCACCTTCAGACAGTGCCACATACGTCCATTCCGGTGACCTATACTTCTGGTTAGGTTTTCTGATTCTCTTGATCTCCTCTGGTTCTTTTGTGATCTTTTGTTTTTCACCTTTTGCTTGATTCTGATTCGACACCTCGTTCACCTGTTCAGCTTTCGATGAATTTGCTCGTGTCAGTCTGTATCTCAGCCTCTTTATTCTGTTAGGCCAAAGATCTCCTCTTACACTCCTCTTTGGTCTCACTTCTTTATTATTTCTTTCTCCAATCCAAGTTCTCTTTCTCAGAACTCGACCCTCTGATTTCTCATTTTCACTCTCATCTGATTCTGTCTCATTTGCCTCTTGTTCTTCAACAGTTTTCTTTCGCTCCACAGTCTTTTCCACCACTGATTGAGATTTCCCTAATTCTGTTCCTCCTCGGGTCTCTGACACGCAATCTTCTTGCTGTCTACTTGTCCCTTCACCTAGCTTATCAGGAATGTTCCCTACACCTCCTCGGGGGTCTTCCGCAATCTGTCCCTCTCTATCTTCTTCTGACCCTGCTTCTTCAGGTGTAATCTCAAGTGGATTTTCAACCTCTTCATCTGATTCAGGTGTAACCTCTGTGGAATTGCTCTTTTCTCTTCTTTCTTCTCTACTATTTGTTGGAACTTCAGGCAGTCTTACAGAATCTGATCTCTCCTCTGAGACTCTCAATGTTTCCCTTGAAGCCTCTCTTGGAAAGGGAAAAGAATCACCTGACTCTCTTTCTCCTTCACCCCTTTCAGGATTCTTTTTTCTTCTCACTGGTTCAGTTTCCGCATCATCACTGGAATCTGACTCTTCAAAATACTCCTTACCAGTCCCTTCTTTTGGATTTGGAACTCTCAGAGTATGACTTGCATGCACCCAGTTTTTCACACCGGCACACTTTACTGCAGTTGTCATAGTCAGAATAACTTGTCTTGGCCTTCCCCACCTTGGAACCAAGCAATTTCTTCTTCTGTGTACCTTAATCCTCACCCAGTCCCCTGGACTCAGATCATGGGCTTGCTTCTTCTCAAGTGTAGTAGCGTCTTCTCCAACCTGGTGAAACACAGAATGAACTGCGTCAGCCAGGCCTTTACAGTAATCCAAAATCATGTCATCAGTTATTGTCATCAACTTATTGACAGGCACAAATGCATGTCTCATCGCACGTCCCATTAATATTTCGTGCGGACTCAAACCTGTGGTTCTATCTGGAGTAGACCTAATAGTCATCAGCACTAGAGGCAAGACATCAGGCCATTTCATTTCAGTGGCTAAACACATCTTACCAATTCGTTTTTTTATTGTGCCGTTCATCTGTTCAACGACTCCAGAAGCCTCTGGTCTGTATGCACAATGTAGCTTCTGCTGTATGCTCAATGCTTCACAAATTAAACCCATGAGTTCATTGTAGAAGTGTCCACCTCTGTCAGACTCAATTGTCACTGGGAACCATACCTAGGAATCAACTCTCTTAACAGTAACTTTGCAACTGTTATTCCATCATTTCTCCTAGTCGGATAGGCCTCCACCCATCTTGACAACAAACAGACTACCACTAGAACATACCTCAATCTGTTCACTTGGGGCATTTCAATGAAATCTATTTGCATCCTGGTAAAAGGACCTCCTTCTCTGCCTATTGTTCCTAGACTCACCACTGTCTTTTTCCCAGTATTGAACTGTTGACAAATCAAACATCTCTGACAGATGCTCTCCGCAATTAACCTGAACTTTGCATTGTACCAGGTTTGCTTGAATGACCTAATCATTGCATCCCTCCCCAGATGTCCCTGGCCATGATACATTCTTGCCATTGTCGACAGCATGGAATTGGGCATGACTGGTCTACCATCTCTATAGATCCAAACATGATCTGTCTCTCTTGGGGCACAACCTGCCTTAATCCAATCTCTCATTTCCTCATCTCCTGCCTCAT
The DNA here is from genome assembly GCF_964204655.1 of Triturus cristatus. Taxonomy (NCBI): domain Eukaryota; kingdom Metazoa; phylum Chordata; class Amphibia; order Caudata; family Salamandridae; genus Triturus; species Triturus cristatus. Next base: position 1,057,481,941 of record NC_140584.1, on the reverse strand, counting down.
CCTGCAACTGTTTCACTTCATCCCACGTTTCTAGTACATTAGTAAACATCACAGAACAAAAAGACATTTCCCTCTCTCGTGCCCTATTAATCGAATGATTGTTCTTTGCACAATACTGTGCTATGTCATTGGCAAAACGATTACCAAGAGTAACAAAATCATCTCCTTTTCCATGAGCAGCACACTTCACAACTGCTAGTTCTTTAGGCAGCTGTATCGCCTCAAGCAACTTTCCAATCACCTCAGCATTCTTTATTGGAGTCCCACTCGACGTCAAGAAACCTCTCTGTAGCCAAAGCTGGCCAAAATCATGAACGACTCCAAATCCGTACTGACTATCAGTCATCACAGTCACTCTCAAATTCTTCCCAATCTTGCAAGCTTTCGTCAATGCCACCAATTCAGCCACTTGAGCAGATCTTACTCCTTTCAAAGGCGAAGCTTCCATAACTTCTGAAACCTTGCACACCGCATATGCTGCACTTAGCACACCATCATCAGTCCTTAAACATGATCCATCCACAAACAACACATGATCACTCTCAGGCAGTGGCAAATCTCTTATGTCTGGTCTAGGTTTTGTGCAGTAATCAAGCACATCCAAACAATCATGATCAACATCATCTCCCACATTCACATTGTCAGCATCTGGTAGAAGTGTCGCTGGATTCACATTCACACATCTCTCAAGAGTCACATTTGATGCTCCCAGAATAATTTTCTTATATTTAGTCAGCCGACTATGTGACATGTACTGAGTTCTGCTTCTTGTCAAAAGAATTGCCACATCATGAGGTATGAATACCCTTACAGGATATCCCATTATTATACCCTCACTCTGTTCCAAGCTTCTGCATGTAGCAGCTACTGCTTTCAGGCAACCTGGCAAACCCACAGCTACGGGGTCAAGTGTCGATGAGAAGTACGCAATCGGCCTTCTCAGTTGTCCATGCTTCTGAATCAACACTGAAAGTGCACATCCATTTCTTTCACTGCAGTACAACTCAAACTCTTTCTCATAGTCTGGCATTCCCAAAGCAGGGGCTTCACACATTCTGCTCTTCAACTCCTCAAATGCCGCCATTTGTTCTCCATCCAGTTCCAATGGGTCTCTCACTTCACTTTTTGTCAACTTAATCAGTGGCTTTGCTATCAGCGAAAAATTACTTATCCACTGACGACAATAACCCACCATCCCCAGAAACATCCTCACTTCTCTCTAGGTCATCGGGGCTCTCATTCCTCTGATAATTTTGATCCTGTCATCGGTCACCTTTCTCCGACCTTTTTCAATATTGTGTCCAAGATAATGCACCTCTTTCTTGCAAATTTGCAATTTGGCTGGAGATACCTTTAACTCTCCATCTGCCAGATGATTCAGTAAAGCTATAGTATCTACTTCACAAGCTTCACGCGTTTTCGATGCCACAAGTAAGTCATCGATGTACTGCACTAGTACTGAGCTTTCAGGCATGATCAAACTCTCCAATGAGTTTTTTCAATAACTGATTGAATATCGAAGGACTCTCTGTATACCCCTGTGGGATATGACACCATGCTAAAATACGCTGTCCAAACCGAAATGCAAAAATCGGCTGGCTGTCATGATGCAATGGAATTGAAAAGAAAGCATGACACAAATCAATCACCGTGTACCACTCAGCATCATGAGGAATCTGATACAAAATCACTGAAGGATTTGGCACAATGGGACAACATGCCACCACAATTTTGTTAACTTTTCTCAAATCTTGTACAATCCTGAACTTTCCATTAGGTTTCTTTAGCCCCATTATCGGTGAATTACACGGGCTACTCAGTAACTCTCTCAAAACACCCTGTTGAATCATTTTGTCAATTATAGGAGTAATTCCCTCAATTATCTCCGGTGTCAATCTGTACTGAGGAATATTAGGATAAACAATCCCCTCTTTCACTGAAATCTTTACTGGATCTACATTATTCATCTTCTCCAGTAAAATCCCAAACTGCTGTTTTCACTGTGTGTCTCAACTCCTGAGGCAAATCATCTGGGTTAAACACAGCATATGTACCAACAATCTCACTCTCTCTATTATCTAGAGTCATCCGGTACAACACATCTTCATCTGGTGTCTCAAAAGCTATTCCATCCGGAGTACAAAAAATTGTACAATTCATCTTGCACAATAGGTCCCTACCTAACAAGTTCACTGGACTAGTGTCACAGACTACAAACCTGTGCATGTCTGAGAATTTCCCTATTCTTACCCTTACTGGTTCGGTAAGACGAGTCTTAATCTGTGTATTGGCTACACCAACCACTTGGATTGCTTCGTCCGAGAGAGGAAGATTTCTAATATCTGCTGACCTGACAGTTGATCTCGTCGCTCCTGTGTCTACCAAAAAAGTAACACTCTCCCCATTTATTTTCCCATCTACAAATGGTCCTGTCTGGTCTATTTCTAGAGTTGCACCAAGTATGCACTCTTCCTCCTCTCTTCGGCACCATCAATAGTCCCCTTCAGACTCACTCCCCTCATTCTTTAACCAGTACTGCTGTACCGGGTTTGAACGTCTCGGTTTGTTTACCTGCTCATCATTGTAGAATCCCGAGTCCTGGTTATACTTTTGGGACCCTCTATTCTGCGGCAAGGGCGGTTTTGGCTCTTGACTCTGCTGTCTGACAACCTTCTGCTGTTGCTGCTGATGATTACACCCCTCGTTCTGCACCTGTTGATTTAAGGGTTTATTCTCATTACTCACTAATGGTGGATTGGTACACTTGGATCTCCAATGCCCCAATTGTCCACAGTTGTGACAAGGGAACTTTTTCTTTGCCTCCTCTAAATTCCCCTTTCCTTTCCCCGCATATCTGGGTCTATTTCCTGTATTATTCGCCTGTTCCACCAACTGTGCTTCTTGTCTTTCTGCAACTTTCACCTGTGCCCACATTGCTTTCTCTTTCAGCTTCCTCTGTTTTGCTTCAATCTCATCACTGAAGTACTTTGCATGTCTCAAGATTTCATCAATCTTTTTACTCTGCCAATCAACTGTGTGCTCACGAATTCTTTCACTGATTTCAGGTCTCAAGCCATATACAAATCTGTATACAAAATGACTCAAATCCTTGTCACCCAGGTGTTCATCTCCACTGAACTGTTTAAAAGCCAGTATCAGCCTTTCGTAAAAAGCATGAACTGATTCTTTCGCCTCTTGATGTGTTCGATCTATCTTAACCCAATCTGTCTCTTTCGGGGGTACTTTATTTTTCAGGAACACAATTACCTGATCGTATTTCTTCATTACCTCTGGATCTGGTGCTCCTGTTTTCGGATCTCTTGGATACTCCTTAGCAGGCCAATCTACAACTATTTTACACTCTGCCCACAAGTCTGCTGGAACAATTATATCAAACAGACTATTCAGGTCAATCCACAGCACCTTTGACAATTTCACAAACCTGTCTACCTGCCTATACCACTCGACGGGCTTTTCTCTCAGTCGAGGGAAATCATTCGTAAATGACAAAATATCCTGTCTAGTCCATGGGACATGTACATATCCTCCTCCAGGAATCTCTCTCATAGGATAAGCATCCACTGTTTTCTCTTTTTCTCTCATGGGAAAAGCTGAGTAAGTCCTGTCCACTGAATCTTCCCTTTTCTTGTACCATCTATCCTTCCATTTTTCCACATCACCCCATTTTCGCAATAAGGCAATCATTTCTTTAATCTGTCCTGTTCTGCCAGCACCATTTAGATTTTCAATATCTTTGTCCGTAATATCCATCCTATAAGACTTCTGCAAAGCTTTCACCTTATCCATATCAACTCCTTGTTCACTCGCTATTGCTCTTAACCTGTCATGTGTACTCTTAGCCCTCCAGGTGATACTTTTGCACATAAATAACAACTCTCCATCATGATGGTTTTTCAGTATATCTGTAGGAATTGTTCCTGCAATAAGCTCCTCCAATTCTATGCGCAACCTGGCTACATCAATTGCCTGTGAATCTTTATCCTTCTTTTGAAGAACTTTCAACCAATCATTCAAATCCTCAGCTGTTATTTCAGTAGACCTTTTCAATGCACCCACTTGTTCTGCCATCCTCTGTGGTTCCAAAATCGTTCCTCTCAAACAACCAGTATTCAATCCTGAATTAGGCTGCACATCTAAACCTCCGCTACATGTGTCAGGACTCAGCTGTCTCAAATTATTTCCTCCCGTTCTCATTCCCGATTCCTCCAAAGAACAAGTACCAACCAAACCATTTCCAACATAGGGAACTGTCAAACTATTTTCACCCATTCTTTGCTTATCAAAAATAGGCACAACCGGACCTATAGTTACAGGCACTGTAACAGCTTCAAGATTTTTCGTTAGCTCTCTAATTTTCTCAGTCAGCTCAGATGTTGTTCTTGCTAATTCTCTTGTTTTCTCGTCACTGACTCGATTCTCTCTCTCTCGCTCTCTCTCTCTTTCCCTTTCCATGAAAGAGATACCACTTTTCAGATCAGGTGTCACAACCTCAGTTTTCACAATTCGCAAAGTACCTCTTATTGGAGTAGCAACTGGCGTGCTCTCTTCTGGTTCTGGTCTATATGGAGGTGGTCTCTTATATATCATGTCATCCAAGACCTCATCCTCGTAATCATTAGCCCCATACCTTCTCACTTCTGAATCAGGCACCTTTTCTGTACCCTTCCTCCCTTCCGCTTCCTCAACAGTTCTCATAGGATATAATCCCTCTGACATACTAGCATCTCGCCATCTCCTCATTCGATCATGATGAGTTTCACGATCATATTTCCTCCCGAACATATACCTATAGTTGCCTCCACTCCTCTGCTTTTCTCGCTCATGCACCTCATCTTCCCATTCCACCAACGCCTCAAACTGTGTCGGCCTTGGTCTAGGCTCTAAACACATCATCTTTTCCCGTAAATTTCTCAACACGGCCAGATTAAATGAACCATGTTCCGGGAACGCTAAAACACCATCGTCCTTTGTGTACTTAGCCCAGTTATCTAACCATATAGAGGTATGATACCCATATTTCGTAACCATGAAGGATGCAGGAGTTCTCGTCGAAGGTAGCAATTCACCTTCCCTAGTTATTATGTTTTTATCCTTGTCGAACCACCTTTTAATTTTACCGAACAAGGATTTCTTTTTCTTTTCCTCGGGTTGGTAATACATTTTAACGTTTACCAATATTCTCTAATCCCTTCCGCAACTGTACGATCTTTTGTCCAATAACAGCGCGACTCACACCAACGCACCAATCCTGGAGCGTCTACGTCACCCTGTACTCCTTCCAATCCCTGCGCGGGTCACACTAACGCACCAATCCCAGCGCGAGCACTGTTCTAATCCACTACCCAATCACAGCGCGGTCCGTATGTCGTCAGCAGCCGCTGCAGTCACTTCTGCTCTGTCTCCTGTCACTCGTCTACCCCTCCTTTACAAAGCCTTCTCAGTAGACTTTGTTTCAATTTCTACAAAATCTATTAGTTACAACATATAAACATCTCCATTGTCTGCTTCGCTAACCACAGAATAGTAAAGAAAATTCTTTCTCACAAGAATCCCGCTTTTCTCTAGAACAACGCTTACCTCTGCTCTACCACGGAATAATTAGTTTCGTTGACACAGTAGCACATCCCTCTACTCTGCCCTTCTAACATGCATCCATTAACTGTTTCCTCTAGGACTGCTCCAAAGAGTCTTACAATCAACTAAATGCTCAAACATTCACGCACTTTCACACCAGAAAATGTAGCACATGCACACAGAATCCTGCCTTTCCCGAGAACAGCGAACAGTCTGTCCCACTACAGAATTATAACACACGTTAACCAAGCAGCGCTTACCTCTGCCCAGTCCTTCAGACAAGCTCAGAGAATACCTGTTACTACTCCCGCAGTAAGCTTTAACGGCGAACCTTACGGATCCCTGGGACTTAAGACCAGAGTTTCACAGATAACCTTCGCTACCATACGCACCCCTTTTATACTGAAAATATGTCCCTAATAGTAACACACAACGATGTCACTGATTCCGAACCCAGACAATGTGACGCGCAACTTCACTTGTCACACGTTTTTCCTTCATACATACAGGTAATTCCAACAATCCCGTTTTTCCCGAGAGCAGCACTTACTTCCCTCTGCCCTACTACGGAACCGTCACCAGCTCCCCACGTTCCAGAAGCCGTACACACTACATAGAACTCAACACGACGACTTCAACATATAGTATTAGTACATATACCAACATCAATCAATAAATCAATGAATCAAAAAGCCTATGTACAAGCAATCTAATCAGATCAAGACAATAATGTAAAACCATCATACTGCTACCAGGAAACTGCTGCAGATCGGCGCATATAAATTCTCCCTACTTCCACGGACAGAGTAAACCTACAGTCACACGCACATACACTCATCATACGCTAGGGCCCAACACACTAATATTCACACTATTACTCTATCCACACTGAATATAGGAGAGAAACCTAAACCAATCTGCATCTAAACGAGGTCAATGCGACCATAAAGTTATTGTCCTGAGTCATGATTTTAAAACATAGGAAACAACATTAGAAACTCAATAAATGACAAAGAAATAATCACCCGACACTGGAATTCAAACAAATGGTTTGTTTATCTAAATTAGTTCAAATGAAAGTCAATCAATAGCAAAATCATTATTCTCATAGTTACCTATTCTAGCTAAATGGGTCAGGACAGGTCTCTCAGTAAAGTCTCTCGAGCTGCCGTCCTCAGCATAGGTTCAGGAAGAAGTGGCCTCAAAAATCCAAAACGCAATGACACAGACCCTCTCTAGTCTAGTATATTTATACCAAAACTAACGGAATAAAAGTTACAAACAAATTCTGAATATCCGTTGAGCCGCTGAGCAGAGCGAGCAGGAAAGGATGTCACTTGGTAACATTTAGAAAAACCTCCGCTCAGGAAAAATCACAAAAATAAAAACACGGAAGAAGGAAACTCGAGTTTACAAGCGATACATTTATGAATGCTCTTCCTGGGTACCATAGCAGAGCCACCGCAGGTTTATCTTTGTCCATTGTGGCTTCATTCTTCTCCAAGGACAATTGGAAGCATGCCCAGAGCTGCTGTCCTCACGTAAACTTTTAATTCAGACAGAGACTGTGGTCAGGTGAATTTCAACCATGTTCAGCAAGGCCTCTCGTCAAAATTCAATCACTCGAGCGCAGGCTGTAAATAGCAGCCATCTTTGTTTAGGCCAAAACGGACCATCTTAATTAAAAGAAACACAAAACAACGTTACCACATCATAATGATTAAACAGTGTTAATCCCCACTAATACCCTTATGTGTATGTAATTACCTAGCCGTCTGCAACACAAAGAAGCATTAGCACACGTTATTTTAAAAGCGCAAACTCGAAACAAATAGCACTTCCGCAATACTCATTTAATTAAACTGCGCATATTAATTAAGCAACATATATGCATTCCCACGTGTAGTTTCTCTCATTAGTAATGTTGATTAATTTAGACTTTTAACAAAACAAACTTATTATTTAGTGATTACAAATTAGTAATTTTAATCATAACATATAGACAAAACGAAAGCTTAAAACTCGATAAATTTTCAACAGAAAACTCTGCTCCAGCACTCCCAATCAAACCGCAAATGACATGCACCTTTTTGTGCTTTCTGAACTACAATTCTCATTTACCGGTACATGACCTTCGCAAAATATCCTGTATAAAATTGTGGATGTGCAATACCTACAGCTAAACTTGTCATCCAATCCCTGCACAAAATGGTGTTTGCGCAGGAAGTGGAAAAAATGAGCAACTCCCGCCCCGGTCCGCCGCGTCCATTCTGGGCGATTGATGCGGAGGGTGAGGAGGAGCCAGCACTTCCGGCTCGAGCGGCCAGGTTAGCGCTCTAGTGGTATTTTAAGGGAAGTGTATATAATTCTCTGTCTCACGCAGTCGCGCTGTGGAGAAGAGTCTTGCCGGTGGCAGTGGCAGGCTCTATCCGCTCGCGCTGTGTTATTTTCGAACTTGTGAGTTTCTCAATACTAACGCTGCTTCACAGCGTGATATTTTAAAACTGTGCAAGTGGCTACTTTTTTAAAAATCATTGTGTGTTTTACCTGTTTCCTGACACTCACTTCATTGTTAACTCCCGCCCCGGTCCGCCGCGTCCATTCTGGGCGATTGATGCGGAGGGTGAGGAGGAGCCAGCACTTCCGGCTCGAGCGGCCAGGTTAGCGCTCTAGTGGTATTTTAAGGGAAGTGTATATAATTCTCTGTCTCACGCAGTCGCGCTGTGGAGAAGAGTCTTGCCGGTGGCAGTGGCAGGCTCTATCCGCTCGCGCTGTGTTATTTTCGAACTTGTGAGTTTCTCAATACTAACGCTGCTTCACAGCGTGATATTTTAAAACTGTGCAAGTGGCTACTTTTTTAAAAATCATTGTGTGTTTTACCTGTTTCCTGACACTCACTTCATTGTTAACTCCCGCCCCGGTCCGCCGCGTCCATTCTGGGCGATTGATGCGGAGGGTGAGGAGGAGCCAGCACTTCCGGCTCGAGCGGCCAGGTTAGCGCTTTAGTGGCCCCTACTGCCTATAAATGTGTGTGGGCCAGCGACCGCGCAGCGGACGCGTGCAGCGGGCGCGCCGGAAGCGCGCCGAAGTCGAGCCAAAGTCAAGCCCGTCTGCGCCCGTCCGCGGCCGGACGGGGCGCGGGGCCATACACCCTGGCCTATCTAATCCCCTCCACATACGGTATGATAAACAAACCTTGTTAAATCTCCGCCCTACTATACCTTTACCATGCTTACATTCTATGCAGGCTTTATCACCACATAACTGCTCTATGTGCCCTTTTACTCTTGAAATGGGCTCCATAACAGTCCCCCCAAAAAAATTGATAAAAGCCGCATTGCTTAACTGTAGATCTCTCAGTAAGCACTGCAATCAGGTCTACAACCTACTTGAGGATGAGGCACTGGATATACTGGTGTTAACTGAGACCTGGCTTGGCGAATATTCTGACCCAGACATCATAGAGGCGTTGCCTCCAGGATACTCTTTCGCCAGGCTTGACAGGCAGGAAGGTAGGGGTGGTGGAATAGCTATTGCTGTTAGAGCCCCATTGGAGTGCTCCCTACTCCCCCTAACTATTGACCACTGCGAAGCTGCTTCGTTTAGTATTTCACTGGGACCTCAACACTCCCTATCAGGCATTCTTATATATAGACCCCCAGGTAGACTATTTGATTTTACAGCTAGTCTAGTAGAGGCGACAGCACATCTCGCCTTGAGGAAATCCAAACTCCTGGTACTGGGCGACATGAACATTCATTTTGATGATGTCCAAGATAAGGATGCCTCCTATATAAAAGATGAATTACTTTCCCTGCAGCTTACTCTTAAGAACCAAGAGCCTACTCACAGACAAGGTCATCTGATCGACCCCATATTTGGTAATTGGAATGGAGTAGAAACGCTTCCTCCAATACCTGTGCCTTGGTCGGACCATTTTGTCATTCCCTTACGTATTTGGCTGTCCGAGCCTGAAACTAGGAGTGATAGTACGCAGATGTACCAATGTCGTAAGTGGAAAAACTTCAACTTAGATACTTTCATCGACATTGTTGCTGCAGCTGGACCTCCTGGAGGGTCAGATTGTGAGGCTGCCTATTCATGCCTGAAGAACCATGTTATAACTGCCCTAGATAAGACTGCTCCTATCCGCAGATCACTAATCACTAGGCAAACCAGAAAACCTTCCCCGTGGTTTACTTCGGAACTTCAGGTGGCAAAATCCGCTTGTAAAAAACTGGAACGAGAATGGCGCATTAACTTCTGCCCCAAAGCCAAATCTCAGTATAAAATAGCGCAAGCAGGATATTACAAACTTATTCGTTCCTCTAAAGCACGGTATTACAAGACCCGCATTGGAGAGGCTGAGAACTCCTCAAAGGAGCTCTTTAAAATCTTTAAAGAAATCTCGATAGTATCTAGTGAGAGTAATACCCAGAAGGACTCTGTTGAATCATGTAATGATATTGCTAGATACTTTGCTAGCAAAATTACTAACATCTATGCTAATTTTTCAAAGGATCTGCCCTTGGGCTCTGCTTTCACTGAGAATTTGGAGATCACTCAGGATGAGGCATGCCTTGACTGCTTTACTGTTCCTTGTACTAATACCTTAATTAACATCTGTACAAGCATTAAGTCAGGGTCCCCTCGTGATCCTGCGCCTCCTAAGATCTTAGCAGCTAGCCTTAAAGTCTTGGAACAACATTTCAGACATATTCTCCAACTCTCCTTTTCTACGGCCATCCTCCCCATGGAGTGGAAGCAAGCCATTGTACTTCCTATAAAGAAGAAACCCAACTTAAGTCAGGATATCCTTGAAAACCTACGGCCCATCTCGCTGCTACCGTATCTGGCGAAGGTGGCCGAAAAAATAGCTAACAGCCAACTCATGGCCCATCTAGAGTCGAATAAGGCCTTCCACAGCTCTCAATCTGGGTTCAGGGCAGGGTTTTCCACAGAAACCGCCCTTCTGAGAGCGACCGAAACTCTACGTGCAGGTGCGGATGAGGGCCAGACTATGGCTTTGATTATGCTTGACCTTAGTGCCGCGTTCGACACTGTGGCACACTCCATCTTGCTGCAGTGTCTGAACAAAGCCGGGGTCACCCAGGAAGCGCTGGGCTGGCTTAAAGCCTTTCTCACCGACCGATGCTTCCAGGTTCAGAGAGGCATACATCGCTCTAATAGCATAACATTAGAACAGGGGGTACCTCAGGGCTCCGCCCTGAGCCCCACCCTGTTCAATCTCTATATGGCCCCTTTGGCGGAAGTGGTTGAATCGTACGGCATTGAATTAGTCTCATATGCCGACGATACCCAACTCCTGCTTTCTCTGTCTCAAGCACCCTCCACTGATGCTAACAATTTTAAAACCTGCATGCAGGCTCTGGCAGGCTGGATGACCCAGCATTGCCTGAAGCTTAATGGCTCAAAAACGGAGGTTCTGGTAATTGGGGGAAGGGATGCGAGCTGGACCAAGGAGTGGTGGCCATCATGCCTGGGACCGCTGCCTACTCCCTGTAAAGCAGCCAAGAATCTGGGCATCTGGGTTGATCCCAGACTTTCTTATGACAACCATGTACATAAAGTGGTTGGGAAATGCTTCGGGGTAATGAAGACCTTGAACCGCACCCTAGATCTTCTCCCTCTGGAAGCCAGGCGCATTATGACCCATGCTCTAGTGACCTCGAGGATAGACTATGGCAATGTGCTCCTGCTTGGAACCTCGCAAAAAAACTTCAGGAGACTTCAAGTACTTCAAAATACAGCAGCACGCCTAGTCCTTAGACTTCCGAAAAGGTCAGCCTCTATGCCAGCCCTAGCCACTCTGCACTGGCTCCCCATAAAAAAGAGAGTCCTATTTAAAGCGCTTCTAACCTGCTATAGGATTATCTCTCACAAAGCTCCCTCTTATATGACAGATCTGGCTATTCCATATGAGCCTACTAGAACTCTCCGCTCGGGGGGAACTGGTTTGCTTAAAATTCCCCGCGTCAAGAAAGCCAGAATGGGCGGATGTTCCTTTCGTGTCATGGCTGCCAAAGAATGGAACTCTCTTCCCACGAATATCAGGCAAGCGGATTCAGAGCCCTTATTTAGGAAACTTTTAAAAACGTATCTGTTTTCCTCCTAAACTACCATATCTTGGCTCTGACTTTTCTCCACAGCGCGGGGACACGCCGAGATGGCGTCACCATGCGCTTTACAAGCTCCTTTATTATATGTCTTACAGACAAGAATGCTCAGAAACATAGATCTGTGCTGCCACTCAGTGATTCTGAGCACATACACTCATTCACTCTCAGATTTGGGACATGAGTGCATACGCTGCCAACAGAGCCACTTATTGAAACATCACGCTCACAGATTCCGCTTAGGTCTGTGCACACTTGCAAGTACCATATTATGCGGCATAAGGGCCTTATTACGACTATGGAAGTCCATAGGACCACCAGAGTCACGGTGGTGGCGGTCTGACCACTGCCACTACTGCAGCAACATGTACCACATTATGAGTGTGGCAGATGGACCGCCACAGGACCTCCACGTCCCCCAGGATCCCGCGGAGTGGCGCTGGAGGTCAGGCAGAGTAACATGTTGGTGGTGCTTTTGCGGCACTACCAAGCATATTACGAGTTGCCTAACCCCCATCCTTTTCAAGGGGTTGAGTCCACCATGAAAAGGGTGGAGGTGAGGCAACTAAGTGGGCCCTAACAGGGCCCCTGTTGCTACAGGGCCAGGGGGTGCATGCACATTTGCACCCCAGTTCCTACATGGTGCAGCAAGCACCACATGGGGCATGCCGCACCATGCAGGAACATGCTGCGGTGGGCGGTGACTGTCTAAGGCTGTCCTGTGAGCCTTAGACAGGCACCGATGTGACACCGACCGCCACGCAGACCAGGAATAAACTTGTTATCTGGTGGGCGGTCTCACCACGGGTTTGGTGGCCCTACATCGGACGGCATGTTGCAGCGTATGCTGTAGGATCACCAAACTCATAATAAGGCCCTTAGTGTCATGCCACCCTTCGCAGCCTACTCCATGCACCCATTACTGAAGGAATTTCACCATTTAGAGAGCACAAACCAACTAGCACATGAGCCACTGTCGGCTTTAGTGCACTGGGCACCAAGATCTGAGGGTGGGACGCCATTTGGGTGATAGGTGAGACAAGAGCAGGCTGCCGAGCTCTTTGAGTGCCCAACATTTTTCAAGGGAGAATATTAACGGCGAGATAACTCTGATGGTTAATGCACTTAATGGAGAGATGTGTGATGTGTCTATTCACACTGTGATTGATGAAGAGAGAGGAAGCGCACTCGTGTTCGAGCAATGTAATTCGAGTAAAGCGAGGTATGGGTGCAGACGAGTAGATCCCCCTGAGTAGGGATGGAAATCCTGTGAAAGCACGTTCTGGTCAGAAGCGTGTCACTCGAATTGCACTCCGAAGGAGAAATTAATCAAGCGAGGGTCGTTTTCTGTATTTCATTGATTTATTCAATTTACATATATTTAGTCGTTCCTTTGAAAAGGTATGATTTTCACTGAAGATTGAACATCACAAATGAGTATATTGAGATTCATAACTCGATGTAGCCCAATGCATTTCGGGCCAATGTGGCCCTTCGTCAGGGGCAGCACTATAAAGGGAGGATACAAGGAAACAGCTTTACTCAATACAATAGTATCATGAGTCAATCAATCTAAAGAGCAGTATACAAGAAACATAAATCAACTTTCAGAATTAACGGATTAAATGTGAATGAAACAGGCGTGAGTGTAAGCGAGGTTGTGATGGTGTGGTTTCAACAAAACGGTAGTGAATGGACAAATGCATCAAGTTGTGACAAAGTTTAGAAAAGTGAACTGAAGTCACAAGCGTGGGTGGTGAATCCTGAAGAACGAGTGAGGTGTTTTGAAATTAAATACATGCGGGCGTGAAAGAAATAAGAATAAAACTGTGTCGGTCGAAGTTAGATAGCGTGAGGAAAGAACGTTGCAAGTGTGCGTAATCAAAATTAAGGGTAATGAAAAAATAGGCAAACTATACGAGAAATGTCAAGAGAGTCAAAAATAAAAGTGGTAATGGAAGTTAAGTGCCAGGTGAAAAAGGGTCAGAGGTGTGTGAATAGACAAAGTAGGCGCAGAACAACCCAGTTATTGAAGAGCGAGGCGGTGTGGGGGATGACGCAAAACACTTACGTGATGCTAGGAGGTTTAAATCGATCAAGACTGAGCAGTCAAAAGTGCCGGCGTGTCAGCAAGTCGGTAGACTGTGAAACGCGCGAGGTTTTTAAAGGATATCAGGTGATCGTCATCGCAAATCAGGTTAACTGAAGGCCTCGTAGCTAATCATGTGAATTTGTACTGGTCAATGTGTCGTCCAACGTGTGAAGAGCGGATAGCTTCGTCATAAAAATGTAGAACCCAATCAAAAAGGGAAAATACAAGTCTGTTACAAGGTAACGGCGGCTGTGTGACTGTGTACAAAAGGTTACGTCAATAGTAAGAAGAGTGTACGGGTTCGATACAAGGTATGCAAAAAGTCAAAGGGTGTATTCAAAACAAAGATGCGGAAAAACGCAAGTAAACAAACAAACGTGAACTAGGATACGGAAAAGAAAGTAAAGCCGTCGTGGCGGAATGAGTAATTGCAGTGTGTTGATGTGACTGAGAATAAAATAATGTGGAGTGAACATGTAAAAGGTGTATGCGGGGTAAATGTGGAACAGGGCGAAAAAGTATGGATGTGTTGTTAACAGGGTGATACAATGAAATAAGACCATAAAGGGGATAACAAAGCACGTAATACAATGGTTAACAGAAGCACACAAAATTCCAAGATGGGATAAAGAATGCTAGTAAACAGTACATGTTGATGGTAAAATCAAATACGATGGGTGGCTAGCAAAATGAATAACAATGATAGAACATCAGGGAATACAAGGTTATGGGGTCCCAGGTCTCATGGGTATGTACCCATATACTTCATACCAAGGTGTATTCTGAAAACTGAAGATCAGGTGAGAATCAAAGAGCATTACAAAAAACAACCTAGATCATAACGATCATTGAGTCCTTTAGGGTGAATCGAATCTAGTTTGTTAATCCAAAAAACTTCACGTTGTAATAGATATTGTGTGTTGTTTCGTCCTTTTATGATCGGTACTTGTTCGAGAATCAAGAAGCGTAGTTGACAAATGTTATGTTGTAAAAGATCGAAATGGTTAGCAATAGGAGATTTTGTCTGATGAGTACGTATGTTGCTCTTGTGTTCATTGAGTCGAATACGTATTTTTCTCTCTGTCTTGCCAACATAAACAAGCCCACAGGGGCATTTAAGTAAGTAGATGACGTTCTGAGTGTTACACGTGGCTGTTACTGTTAGGTTTATGGGAAAACCTTTGTGAGGGTGTGCAATCTTATTGCCCTTGATAATAGAATTGCAGTTTCCGCAGTTCAAGCAGGGGATGGTACCTTTAAAATCAATGGTGTGGAGATTTTTAGGCGTGGATAAGAGTTGTTTCAAATTTTGAGATCTTTGGTAGGCAAATCTGGGTTGTGAATCAAAGATGTGTCGAAAGTCTGGTTCATTACTCAGTATCGGCCAATACCTTAACACAATTTTTTTGATTTGGTGGCTTCTCGTTGAGAATTTGGAGATGAACACGGATCTGTTTTCTTGTTGGACCTGTGGTTTAGGTTGAAGCAAATCCTGTCTGGTGGGAATGTCAGCTTTGGTAATTGCGCTTTCCAGAATGGTAAGAGGATAATTGCGTTTTTTGAATTTGTCAATACAAGCGGTTTTACTAGATTCATAGAGTTCATCTGAACTAGCAATTCTTTTGAGTCGTAACAATTGGGAGTACGGTAGATGTTGTTTTAGAGAAGGCTGATGAAAACTGTCATAATGTAGTAGATTGTTCCTATCAGTCGGTTTGGTGTATACTTGTGTGGTGAGTTGATCTCCAGTGTTGGTAACAAGAGTATCTAAAAAAGTTACTGACTCATGGCTGATGTTATGGGTGAATTCGATTCGGTGATCCACTGTGTTGAGTGTTTCAATAAGTTGATCCAGTAGGGTAGTCGGTCCTTTCCAAATGATGAAAATATCATCTATGTATCTTTTGTAAAGAATCAAGTTGTTTGTCCAGTCAACATTACTGAGAATGTGATCATGTTCGTAACGGTACATGTAGAGATTGGCATACGTGGGCGCAGCACAATTGCCCATAGATGTGCCCGAGCATTGCATATAGTATGTACCGGACCATTCAAAGTAACTGTGGTAGAGTGAAAAATGAATGAGTTCCATGAGGAATATATTCAGGTTATTGGGTTTGTCTGTCTGAAGTAAAAAAGATTCGATGGCTTCGAGTCCTTTGTCATGAGGAATTGATGTATACAATGACTTTACATCGATAGTGGCCAATGTGATATCAGGGGTGATTTGATTTTGTATTGATTGTATGATGTTTAGAAAATCGGTGGTATCCTTAATGTAGGTTGACATGGATTGTACTAGTGGTTGCAAATGTTTATCCAAATATCTTCCCACAGGTTCATGAATTGAGTTTATTGTCGATACGATGGGTCTGAACGGAGGTTTGGTTGCATGTTTGTGGATTTTGGGTAACATGTATATATATGGAGTAGCCCGATCTTCCTTGATGAGAAATTTTTTGTCTTCATCTTTGATGGTACCATTTTCATGAGCGTTGTTAACAATGATCTTAAGAATATTTGTGAATTCCTTGATAGGGTCTGATATTATTGGCATGTAGATATCGGAGTTTTGAACATGCTCATTGACATTATCGTGGTAAAAGGTGGAATCCATGATAACCAGGGCGCCCCCTTTATCAGCTTCTCTGAAGGTAATTTCGGGTTTGTTCGCCAGATGTTTTAGAGTATCATATTCTTTGCGTGTCAGATTGGCAAAAGTACTTTTGGTGTGGTAAGTAATCTTTTTGAGATCTTTTTTGACAATTGTTTCAAAAGCGTCTAATGCTTTGTGGCTAGAAGGAGCCATGAATGTACTCTTGTTCCTTAAACCAAGTAACGTATTTTCACGAGGTGTATCCGGTGTTTGGATAATATTGTGAAAGAAGTGCTTCAATCTCAAGGATCTCATGAATTTAAAAAGACTAATTTCTGTTTCAAGCTGGTTAGAGTGGTAGGTGGGTACGAATGAAGTACCTTTTTGCAAGGTTTGTATTTGGAATTGTGTTAGAGTGTAGCTGGAAATGTTAATTACGAGGTTTTCTGACTGCGTGTACTTTTTGCTATGGTTTTGGACGTGGACTTTCCTCCTGGATCTCCTGGTGGTTTTGGACCTGATCCTAAAAAATGTTGTCTATTGACACTAGTTGAAGGTTCATCGCAGGTTGATTGTAATGTTTCTGTTGATTCTGGAGTTTCCGTAGTTGGTTTAGTGGATGCACTGGTAGAAGGTCTAATGTTGGTGGAAGAATCGTCGGAAGATGTGGCGTCTGAATCAAACGTACGACCTGTTTGCTTGCGTTGTTGTCTTCTTGTGGCGTAAACGTCGGCCCAAGTGTAAACCTCTCCGAGTTTATAATCCACTGTGTCACGCTTAAATTTTCTGGTTTTTCTCTCATTGATTTCATTTGTGTATGCATCAAGTTGTTTATTGATGTCTGCTAGTGTCACATTCCAATTTGTGTCAGACAAATTTGTAGAGATGTCTTGTCTTAGGTCGTCAATTTCTTTAGTCAATTCTTCCAACAGTTTTGATAACTCTTCCACAATCAGAAGTATTAGATCGAGTGAACATTTGTTGAGGATGGCTTCCCAACGTAATGTAAATCTTGGATTGTTCTTGCATAAGGTTGATTTGAGTGCTATCCTTAGACCCCTTGGGATCCGTTGGACCTTGTGGTACCTGATGAGGGTGCTAGCATGTAAGCGTTGATTTATGGCTCTTTTAGATGTGTATAGCAATTGCTTTATATTGGATTGAACGGAGGTAGTACCGGAGCTGGATCCTGTAGTGTCCTCGAAAAGTGCGTATATACGTTGTGTTTCTTCAGGTGTATACATGAAAGTCTCTGTTCTACTTTCTTTGTTGATTTCCGTGTCTTCCATGGTCTGGCGGTGCACGATCTCTGTGGCTCAGGATGGGTAAAGAGATTGATGAAGAGAGAGGAAGCGCACTCGTGTTCGAGCAATGTAATTCGAGTAAAGCGAGGTATGGGTGCAGACGAGTAGATGCCCCTGAGTAGGGATGGATCTACTCATGGATCAACTTATTGAAACACTTAACACAGTGGATCACCGAATCGAATTCACCCATAACATCAGCCATGAGTCAGTAACTTTTTTAGATACTCTTGTTACCAACACTGGAGATCAACTCACCACACAAGTATACACCAAACCGACTGATAGGAACAATCTACTACATTATGACAGTTTTCATCAGCCTTCTCTAAAAAAACATCTACCGTACTCCCAATTGTTACGACTCAAAAGAATTGCTAGTTCAGATGAACTCTATGAATCTAGTAAAACCGCTTGTATTGACAAATTCAAAAAACGCAATTATCCTCTTACCATTCTGGAAAGCGCAATTACCAAAGCTGACATTCCCACCAGACAGGATTTGCTTCAACCTAAACCACAGGTCCAACAAGAAAACAGATCCGTGTTCATCTCCAAATTCTCAACGAGAAGCCACCAAATCAAAAAAATTGTGTTAAGGTATTGGCCGATACTGAGTAATGAACCAGACTTTCGACACATCTTTGATTCACAACCCAGATTTGCCTACCAAAGATCTCAAAATTTGAAACAACTCTTATCCACGCCTAAAAATCTCCACACCATTGATTTTAAAGGTACCATCCCCTGCTTGAACTGCGGAAACTGCAATTCTATTATCAAGGGCAATAAGATTGCACACCCTCACAAAGGTTTTCCCATAAACCTAACAGCAACAGCCACGTGTAACACTCAGAACGTCATCTACTTACTTAAATGCCCCTGTGGGCTTGTTTATGTTGGCAAGACAGAGAGAAAAATACGTATTCGACTCAATGAACACAAGAGCAACATACGTACTCATCAGACAAAATCTCCTATTGCTAACCATTTCGATCTTTTACAACATAACATTTGTCAACTACGCTTCTTGATTCTCGAACAAGTACCGATCATAAAAGGACGAAACAACACACAATATCTATTACAACGTGAAGTTTTTTGGATTAACAAACTAGATTCGATTCACCCTAAAGGACTCAATGATCGTTATGATCTAGGTTGTTTTTTGTAATGCTCTTTGATTCTCACCTGATCTTCAGTTTTCAGAATACACCTTGGTATGAAGTATATGGGTACATACCCATGAGACCTGGGACCCCATAACCTTGTATTCCCTGATGTTCTATCATTGTTATTCATTTTGCTAGCCACCCATCGTATTTGATTTTACCATCAACATGTACTGTTTACTAGCATTCTTTATCCCATCTTGGAATTTTGTGTGCTTCTGTTAACCATTGTATTACGTGCTTTGTTATCCCCTTTATGGTCTTATTTCATTGTATCACCCTGTTAACAACACATCCATACTTTTTCGCCCTGTTCCCACATTTACCCCGCATACACCTTTTACATGTTCACTCCACATTATTTTATTCTCAGTCACATCAACACACTGCAATTACTCATTCCGCCACGACGGCTTTACTTTCTTTTCCGTATCCTAGTTCACGTTTGTTTGTTTACTTGCGTTTTTCCGCATCTTTGTTTTGAATACACCCTTTGACTTTTTGCATACCTTGTATCGAACCCGTACACTCTTCTTACTATTGACGTAACCTTTTGTACACAGTCACACAGCCGCCGTTACCTTGTAACAGACTTGTATTTTCCCTTTTTGATTGGGTTCTACATTTTTATGACGAACCTATCCGCTCTTCACACGTTGGACGACACATTGACCAGTACAAATTCACATGATTGGCTACGAGGCCTTCAGTTAACCTGATTTGCGATGACGATCACCTGATATCCTTTAAAAACCTCGCGCGTTTCACAGTCTACCGACTTGCTGACATGCCGGCACTTTTGACTGCTCAGTCTTGAACGATTTAAACCTCCTAGCATCACATAAGTGTTTTGCGTCATCCCCCACACCGCCTCGCTCTTCAATAACTGGGTTGTTCTGCGCCTACTTTGTCTATTCACACACCTCTGACCCTTTTTCACCTGGCACTTAACTTCCATTACCACTTTTATTTTTGACTCTCTTGACATTTCTCGTATAGTTTGCCTATTTTTTCATTACCCTTAATTTTGATTACGCACACTTGCAACGTTCTTTCCTCACGCTATCTAACTTCGACCGACACGGTTTTATTCTTATTTCTTTCACGCCCGCATGTATTTAATTTCAAAACACCTCACTCGTTCTTCAGGATTCACCACCCATGCTTGTGACTTCAGTTCACTTTTCTAAACTTTGTCACAACTTGATGCATTTGTCCATTCACTACCGTATTGTTGAAACCACACCATCACAACCTCGCTTACACTCACGCCTGTTTCATTCACATTTAATCCGTTAATTCTGAAAGTTGATTTATGTTTCTTGTATACTGCTCTTTAGATTGATTGACTCATGATACTATTGTATTGAGTAAAGCTGTTTCCTTGTATCCTCCCTTTATAGTGCTGCCCCTGACGAAGGGCCACATTGGCCCGAAATGCATTGGGCTACATCGAGTTATGAATCTCAATATACTCGTTTGTGATGTTTAATCTTCAGTGAAAATCATACCTTTTCAAAGGAACGACTAAATATATGTAAATTGAATAAATCAATGAAATACAGAAAACGACCCTCGCTTGATTAATTTCTCCTTCGGAGTGCAATTCGAGTGACACGCTTCTGACCAGAACGTGCTTTCACAATATTCACACTGTGACTCATCCTAAAGTAGCATAGAGGGCAGATATGTCTGCTGCAAAGCACAATGTGTGACATGAAGATCGCGGATTTGTATTTTATATAGATCGCTCAGTGAGTCACTAGATCCCAGAGATCATTTGTTACTTGCAGTTCATAAGTTACAGTCCTTCTACTATAGCTGCGTGAGCCATGAACCGGCGTCAAATAGTGGAATGAAACCTGCCAGGCATAGGTATAGAAACGTATTGCTTTATTCGCAATCTTCCATTATCATAAGGTGGCTAAAAAGATTCCTTTATGCAGTAAAACCTTTGTATTAGCATAGACAACCCCCAACCACAGTGTTATATTTTAAGTCCCGAGTTTGTGGGGTAGTATTACTACCTTAACTTTGAACCGTGTTTGCTTCACAAAAGTGACACAGATATGGCGCAGTCTCATTTTGGGGGTCAATTCTAATTTGTTTTGAAAAGTAGGCCTAAAGTAGTGCAACGCAGTGCTGTGCACCACTTTGCGCTAGCTTACGGCAAGCGGGCACCCCATGGGTGGTAGATGGCTGTTCCCATGCAAATACCTATGGATTTTGATACTAATACCTATCTACTGAGATTGGTAGAATGAAATTTGCAAAAGAAATGATGCCTCCTCGAGGCAAGTGGAGCGTTGGAGAAGAGTTCTATTTTTCCCAAACTTTCCCTGCTTCTCATGTGTGCTGCACCTTATAGCACACTTACAAAGTGGGAAAAGTGTTCAACTTTGTCAAAGCCTGTCATTTTGTACTGGGGGCACAGACTTCCAGTACAAACCCTTTGCGTGACTACACGTACAAATAAAACACCATAGTTGAAGGGTGTGTGCGTTGGCCTATGGCAATGAAAGTGCCCCAGCCCCTGCACTCCTTCACATAACACAGCGCAGCAACTTCGGGTGCTGAGCTGACTTGTGTGAAAATGTAGTAAATATGCCCCTTCATTTCTCCAGACTAAGCACTCTTAAGATATAAAACCTACCAATATTTGACTCCTACACGGTGTAGCTCTCATTAGCATGCATAACCTTGCTGCATGTTGATTTACACACCTGTATGATTCGTTGTCTCTGTAAAATGTGTGTGATGTACTCTGACACCCTACGTTGGGATGAGTAGCGCTATATTGGGATGAGTAGCGCTATAAAAGAAATTAAATGTGAGAGAGGGGCTAAAGAAAGGGGAAGAGCACCTTTGGGGTAGCAGTATTGATGGAATATGTGGAGAAGGAGTTGATTGGATGAGCGCCAACAAAGACTGCCGCCAGGCCTGGACTGGCATTACCCGGGACAGGTCATTTACCCAGTGTGTGCTGGTAGGGTTGTGAGCCCGTTTCACTGCTGTTGGGGCCGGTCCTGCTGGTGACTGGCCTATGGCATTGCCTGCCTCTAGCGCTTAGAAATAAATAATTCAAAAACAAACGGCTTTAAAGCCTGCGTCAAAAACATTTGTTTTTGCATTTGGGTGGTCCCTGTCTCCTTCGGGGTTTGGGGCCAACACGGGGGGAGGGTCTGCTGTTGCTCGGATGAGAGAATCAAGTAGGTGCATGATAAAGCTTCTTCAAAATGTAAAACAGTGTTTGTCTTTTGACTGTAAACTTTGCAATGCGTCTTAGTTTAGTACATTAAATATACGTGTTATGTTTCATTGCCAGATATCATTTCCTACTTGTTTTACATCTTCCATATTATTGTTTATTGTATCAGATGGGATGCCTATTTTCCTGGGGCCCCTTTTTCCTTTTCTCCCCTCCCCTCTTTTTCCCTGTTGGTACAGCCCTTCAGTTGGTCGAGAGGCTGCCTTAGAATGTTGGGGAGCCTGTGTGAGAGAAAGAGAGCGAAGAGAGCGTTGAGGCTGGTGAACCTGTAGGCACAGGCTGGTGGAACTGTGGAGACCGAAAATAAACACCTGAACCTACCTTCGTCTGGAGATTACTCTCTGTAACACTACTGTTGCATTAGAAATGACGAATTCTAATAATTCATACCGCTGCCCTGTTGACGATGGTACTAGTGAACCAAGTGGAAAGGTGTCTTTTGTCCTCTATACGTGGCCTAGGTTGTTACTATAGATGGAGTGACATTATAGTCTTTTGCTTTTACTGCACCCTCCCCCTCCCCCCCCACCCCAAAGTGTTCTATTTCAAGGTGCTCTTATGTGACGATGAAGGAAAAGGAGGAAATGTGAAAATAGTAATTGTCTAGGATCACACAATGTGGTCAGGGGGAAGCCAGTATTGATACAAGGTTTTTGTGCAATTCGGCCACTTCACAATTATCTTATTGTTTCTTCCTTTTAGATCAGAGCTTAATGCATTGTGTTTACTTCTTGGAGGCTGTAAATCAGTGCACTGTGTTACATACACCCAGGCTGTGCATGCCACTGAAGGATTGGTGGTAGCAGTGCTTAGGCCAGGTGATTTTTTTTTAGAATGACAGGAGGCACAGACTGAAGAGGGACCTCTTTATTAGCATATGTATGCGGCCCCTGAGAGCTCCAGCAGTTCCCCCGCAGCTGTCCTTCACTCCTCTGCTCTAACGTTCCCATCCAGGAGCTCGAGTCACAGGTTGCATTGGAACATGGCAACAGTCACCAGGATACCAACATTCTATAGTTACAGGACAATACATATCTCCTTGCTTTAATAAAAAAATACATAAATAAAATACCTACAACGATAATATGATGAAAACATATAACATAATTTGAGCAATTAGTTCACCACAAGTTAAATGATTTTATTTTGATTTGTGGATTTGTATAGCGCTTGAATTACCCCCTTAGGGGTATCTCAGCGCTTGCGAACTCACAAAAGGAAGCTGTCACATAGAGGCAAGTCTAGAATACGGCAGTTTTCAGAGCCTTCCTAAACTTCAGATGGTCTGGGCACTGTCTTAATGCTGTGGGAAGTTGGTTCCACAAGAAGGGCGCCAGATATGAGAAGGTTTTGCCCCCCGTCCTTCCTTTCTTGACTATGGGAATCTTGAGGAGGGATGTCGAACCAGAGCGGAGATCCCTATGGGAGATATATTGATGAAGCCTCTCCGCCAAATAGGTGGGTCCATTTCCTCACACTGCCTTGTGTGTCAAACAGCAGATCTTATATTTCACTCGTTTGCACACAGGTAGCCAGTGGAGCTGTTGGAGAAGGGGAAGTGAGGCTGTTCTGTATGGGGCATTCAGGGTTAAACGAGCTGCCGCGTTCTGTAGTACCTGAAGATGGTTCAGAGAGGACTCGTTAGCCACAATCAGCAGGGCGTTGCAGTAGTCCAATCTGCTCAGCATCAGAGTTTGAATGAGAGTCTTTCGTAAGGAATCGGGAAAGAAGGGAAAAACTCTTCTCAATAGGCCAAGCACATGGAAGCATGAGCCAACGGTGTGTGTCACATGCTCTTTCATGGTTAAGGTCTGCTCAAGACGCACCCCTAATATTTTTGCCGTTGTCTTAGGTGCTGGAGCCGTTCCCAGCTCTTTAAGCCACATTCTGGTGTCCACAATAGTGGAGCCTCTCCAAAAAGCATGATTTCAGTTGTTCCGGCATTCAGCTGTAAAAAGTTGTTTCTCATCCACTGTGAGATTGGCAGCATTCCAGAAGAGAAGGAGGCTTGGGCTGTCTGAGAGGCCTTATTGAAGGAAAAGGTGAGTTGGGTGTCATCTGCATAGGATATCGGGATGAACCCGTAGTTCCTTAGTAGTGCGGCCAAGGGAGCAATGTAGATGTTAAACATGGTGGGACTTAAACAGGAGCCTTGAGGCACTCCCTTGGTCAGTTCTTTTGTTTTGGAACGGTATGGCCCCAGATTGAGGGTTTGGGTGCGGTTAGTAAGGAAACTAGTCATCCACTGCAGTGCCACTCAAAATCCTTATGCCACGCTGGTTTTTGTTTCAAACGCCCTATCACTAACATCAAGTGTTCCTTCTCCATACGTATTCCTTCTTCTTAATCAATCACGCACCTCATCAGAACACTTCAATACCCTCCTGGCATTCCTCCATTTACCATCAGACAACATTAGAGAATTCCTCCATGCTTTCCTCACCTTCCTAGGATCAGACAACTTGGAAAATCCTTTCTTCACCACATTTCCTGGACACACTCTTACCCACATACCTTCTGAGAAATTCCTATCCAACTTGATTACTCTCTCATTGTGTTTCTGCATATATTGTGCTTGATAATTTTCTATTTCTTCACGCTAAACTTCCTTCTGTATTCTTTTATCCCCATATCTCTCCATCTACGCAGGAACAACTACTGTACACGGCACTCTTCCCTTCAACAAACAGAAAGGCGTCTCCCCTGTTACAGTATTGGGTGTCGTTCTGTAATTTCTCAACATCTCTTTTATTTTTTTCGTCCAGCAAATGTTATTCACCATGCCTAATTGCACTCTTTCACTTAAAAGGCGATTAAAGTGCTTGATAAGGCTAGTTACCCCTAGGATGATAGACTGGAGTCCTACTTTGCTTGATGCCCCATTTCTTGAGGAAACCAACAAACTCTGCTGACACAAATTATGGACCATTGTCCAAAAGTATCTCCGCCGGACATCCTTCCCTGTGGAAAACATTCTCACAAAATGCAATTACATTTGCGGTTTTCACTTCTCTCACAAATGTCACCTCCGGCCATTTACAATAGTAATCCATTAATACAATGGCATATCTTTCCTTTAACCCCAAGAATTCAAATGGACCACATATGTCCATGCCTACTTTCTCACATGCTTTTTTTGGCCACTCCACAGGACTAATAGTGGTTTCTCTGAGAGAATGTGATTTGTCGCTACACATGCATGAAACGCAGTTTCTAACATATCTTTCGATCTGCCTGTCCATCCCAGGCCACCAAAAATCTACCCTGATCTTCCTCTTCATTGTTGTCATACCGCCATGGTCTTCATGCATTATTCCTAACAACCTACTAGGCAATACCTCTGGAATCACCAGTTTGTTGCTCCTCCTCACAATATCATCTACCACCTATTACTCCTCCCACCCGTTTTTATACAAAATCAAATTCTTATTGGATTTTCATCCTGACATCTCAGGCAGCTTATCCTTTAACTTTCCTTAATACAGGATCAGCCAATACTGCATTTTTCCATTCGCTCTCTTCGATGGCCTGGCACACTTCAGATATCTTCGCCACTACCCAGTCATCTTCATCCTCGCCAGCATCACTCTGAAGCGGCAACCTGGACATGCAATCTGCATTTATATTTCTTATGCCCGGAACATACTTCACAGAACAATTGTACTCCTGTAGGCGATGCTACCTCTTTTCAATGCGTGGAGTAGTTTTCTCAGCACCTGCTGTGGAGAACAGCTCAACTAATGGTTTGTGGTCTGTTCGCAGTTCAAATTGAATACCTCAAACAAGGAGGCACAGGAAAATTTAATTTTGAGGATCAGGAGAATAAACTGAAGGGATTGTGTGGCCCCTGGGATTTAAGGATAACAACTGAGTTGTGCTTTGCTTGGCAGTGAATCGGCACATGGATCGACGCTTGGAGTGGTGCCTGTCGTAAATATACGATTTTGTGTACATTAGTGCGTGTCACGATGAGAGTCGTTGAATCGCAGCATGAGACAGCTAGAGACGGCGCGTGCACTTACTGGATCCATGGAAGACGTGCGGTGTTTGGCACGTTCCGGAGAGCTGTGACGTTCATCTTGAGAGGAGGTGTTGCTCTTGAACGAGGACGCTGTCACGGTGAGCTCGTGGGAGAAGTTACGTGCACTAACGACGTTACCACATGACGCGATCTCGTCTCCATTCTACGTGCCGCCATTTTTTGTTAAAGGAGTGCATTGCGGCAAGTCTGAAAGACAGAAAGTGAGGATAAGTCGGCTGTGATATGTGTATGTCATCTATCCCATCCTCGTCGCTATTTTTGAGAACGACAGGAGGCACAGACTGAAGAGGAACCTCTTTATTAGCATATGTATGCGGCCCCTGAGAGCTCCAGCAGTTCCTCCGCAGCTGTTCTTCACTCCTCTACTCTAACGTTCCTGTCCTGGAGCTCGAGTCACAGGTTGCATTGTAACGTGGCAACAGTCACCAGGATACCAACATCCTATAGTTACAGGACATAACATATTTAATGTGGAAGATAAAATGAAAAACAGAGCTTCCATACTTTGTCAGTGTATTGAGACCATTTGCTCCACATCGCTAAAAGTCATTGATCATTGTCATCCATTCTTGAATCAATTCGCCATCCAACTGTTCATTCATTGAGCCATACAGCTATTCATTTAATGAGCGGATAAGGTTCGATAATGAAAATAAAATGCAATATGTTTGTAATTTTTAGCAAAATCCGGAGGAGTACCGCCACCTTTCAATCTCCCCTCGCTTTACATGCAGTAAAGGGGCTGTTCTGACATAATCTGCCAGGCCTCCTTTGGCTCCCAATCCGGCCCTGATTGTCGCATCAGTGCCAGCCCTGGCAGGAGCTCCCGTCTCCAGGGCTCGAAAGCAAAGAGCAACACCCGATGTTCCATGCTTCTGAACGGGAGCTGTCAGCAGCGCAAGGCCAAAACCACCGAGCCACCGAGAGAGTGCATGCGATACATATACAGTGGCATTTCTTCAACAGCGCAGCACCCGCTTCACAGACACCGTGCATCACCTTTCGGCATGGGGGTGCTTCAGGAGGCCGCACCCCTTTAGTTATGCACGGCAGGAGTGGAGGGCTAGCGGCTTGGTGCTGCTCAAGAGGGGCTTTTGAGTTTGGACACACGTCACATGTTCAGTTATGGTGGAGCTTTGACTGTTGCTTTGACAACAAAATCTTGTTGTCATTGGTGCTACGTCACTTCTCGCTGGGCCAGCATGGTAAGTGCAGACAACTTTTACAGCGGAGACTTGCACATTACAAATCGCAAGCACTCTGGGACACCTTGTTGGAGACCTCTGGCACCCAGCCACCTCGAAATGCGCATGTGTAAAAGCATAGTATCCTAGTGCGGCGGCCATGTTAGGGTCGGCTAACTAACACTAATGAGTGCTCTGCGGGGTGAGGGGGCTCAATCCCCACGCTGTGAAAGCAGGATCTTCCCAGTACCAGCATGTAACCAGAGGCAGCTGCAGGGCCTTCATCCCAGTTCTGCGCCTGCCATGACGCCCGCAGGGTGCCCTAGAAGGGCGGGCCTCTAGTGCCAGCAAGGCACCAGCCCACCCCCCTTCCTCTGATTATGGGGACCCCTCGAGGAGGAGTCCCCCTACTCAGGCAGCCTGTGGAGGCGGCGCGCAGGGCGCGTCTTTTCTGGGGCGCGAGGAATGGGGGGGAGGTATATAGGCCTCCCCCACCCTCTGTCCTTCTTCTTTTGCACCCCGGACATGCCGTCGAGTGGGTCATTTTACGAACACGCCGTCCTGGGGGACTCGCGTCAGGAACAGCACAGGAGCGCATGTGTGAGGGTAAGTCGCCTAGTCATCCCCCCCATCAGAATGGGTCCCCGGGCGGGGCAGTAGAGTGTCCCCTGCCCCACAGCTATGCTGCTGTTGCCTGCGCTGCATACAGGCGGTACAGGGGCCCAGGCAGGGGGATGCGGGCGCGGCACACACCGCCTGGACACAACTTCGGGCCGGTCCCTTGGCCGGGTCCGGGAGCTCTTCGCGCAGTGAGTCCTAGCTAGCCCCCTCCCCCTTCTTTTGAACTTTAGTGTGACCACCAGGCCATCGCCTGGGTTGGGGGGCTGCAGGTAGGGGGCAACGCTGCCGTTATGGATTAAGGGCGTATGAGGCAATCTTGGCTTAGAGGCTGGCTCACCGCCCAAATTGGACAGCACGGGGTGCAGGCGGGCTCAGCAATGTTAGTCGGCGCATTCGTTCTGGCTAGTGGAGGCACAGGTGTACGCGGGCACATAATTAGGACTGTAGGCCTGAGCTGGCTGTTCGATCCTTGGGGGAAACGCTTCGCTTCACTGTGTTGGCTGCTTTATGTGCAAGTGGGAGCCGCATGACTGGCAGGGGCCTCGGTCCCCTCTTCAGTCTACTTTGGTGATATCCACCTGATACGAAGTGGGGGCGCGCCACGTGTGTACATGCACCGCTAGGGGGCGTTGCCGGTGCCTGTCCGGGGTTCTATGGTAAAGCCACGGTGGGGCTGGGGAACAGCACTGCGTGCGACACCCTTTGTTCCCCCAGACAGTAGGCGCTTCTCCAGACATGCCAACCCTCCCCTCAGCGGAGGTTCCGGAGGCCGCGAGGGCTGTGTTTTTGCTTGTGGGTCGGGGAGGGGGGCATCGGTCCGCCCCCCTAGCGGTGCATGCTATTGCCTGCGGTGCCGCACCCGTCACCCACCCTTCTTCTCCCCGGCAGCCACGGGGGGTCTAATGGGTGCTTGGGCCGAGTTGTGATGGTTGGGAAGTGGTTGTTGTGTCCCGCTTGCAATGCGTGGTTGTTTGCCCGCTCCGCTGCGGTGGAGGGGAGCGGCGGTGGTGCTCAGGCCCCAGCTCGAGTGGGGGTCTGGGGGAGTGTTGTTTCACTGCCTCCACAGGGGAGGACGTGCGGGGCTGGTTTTGCGCCTTTGTTGCTGCTGTCGTGGGAGGGCTCATCGCCGTGTTGGACGCGTCTTTGAGGTCAATTTGTGGTGTCCGCCGCCTCTCCATGGTGGGGGGGGTGCGGGTGGCCGGTTTCGGCTCTTGGTGGCGGCAGTTGCAGCCGACCCTGGGAGTGGTGCAGTGCCGTCGGGCAGTCCATCGACGCCCCCGAGTCCACCGGATGCCACTGTGGGTGACATGGTGGGCCATTGCGGGGGAGGTCTCGCTGGTGGTTTGGCACCACCACTTGCGCCGCCATGTGGGTTGGTGGTGCAGGCTGGCACGGATTGCTAGGGTTCCAGGTGCGGGTTGCTGGATCTCTCCGAATCGACGTTTGGCGCAGCTGCTGCTCATGTGTAGCACTCCAGTGGTCTGCTTGTCCCGCCACGATGGACGAGGGCGGGGGTGCGGCACACAGGCCCCAATGCAGTGGCCCGAGGGAGGGAGAGCTCACGCTGCCTCTCCAGGGAGGACGGGGGTGGCGGATGATTGGCGCATAGGTCGTCGCGGGTTGTGGGTCTCCAGTAAATGTAGGTGTTGCTCAATCACAAATATCAAGAAACCATAATTGGGTCATATTAAAAGGGAAAAACCCTCTAACGTTTTAAACATACCGTTAACATTGTGACTAATATCCAAAGATGAGCCTGTTCACCAGCACTCCCTGCTTTTGCGCATAAGGAAGCTTATATCCTCACCGGTTAACTTTTCCTGCCCAAGATCACGATATGTGGGGAGCCGGAATTAGAACCAATGCCTTCTAGTGAGGACGATGGGAACTGGCCACCTCCCCGCTGTTTGGGAATCATTTCAGCTCTCACATGCTTAATTATGATGTCGTATCTAGTCATTGGAAGGCCAGTCTGTGGATTTCCCTTCTCTGTTTGAAACTCAGGAGCAGCAGCATTGTCATGGTGCCAGCGGCATTAAGTGAAAGCATTTCAATATTATATACAAAACATAGTGCCGCCTAGTTACCTTAGGCTCTAACAACCTGCTCTAAGCCAAGCACCCTGACATGTTGCTGGTACAATGTTCTTGCTGTATCATATACCTGGAAGCCAGGTGCAGAAACAGCAACATAACAGTCGGGCGACACACCATGCTATGCAAAGAACTTTGCTGGTACGGGTCAGCCACCCCCCTATCCCTCGTACAGAGGAGAGTAGGCTTTGCAGTTACCGCCACCGAGGAGCTTTTGACGTTTAGTTATCGTATCCCAGCACTGTGCGGGGGTGTTTTTATACACACTTTTTCTGCTCACAGTGTATTTCAGGTAACAGGGCATTGGGATCCTGTAGTGCGCTCACTCCTTCCTCCCTTAATGCTAACTTCTGAAATTGGAAGTTTCAGGTTGGCTTGAATATGTAAGTTTCCCTTGGTTCGAATGTGTTTCGGCCTGCAATGCTGAGGCAAGGGCAAAGATGGCTTGGTCACTAGACACTAGGAGAGATACATCGGTAGAGACAATTCAGGAAACAGTAGTTTCCCTTGATGATCACCGTATGGTCTACTCATATCAGGGCCTTGGGGTGCTGTAGGTTACCCATATAGGTTTAGTTCCACAGCCATATGGATGAAAGTATATGGGTAGGTTGGGAAGGCGTGGTTTCTCCTCCAGATAACACAGGTTGGGTACGTGATTGAAGCTAGGATGCTTCACTTGTAATGCACAGGTGCCACGTAAAGGAGCAATTAACAGCCGGTTTGTCCTTTCGTTTGCATGTGTTGGCTCATGGGTGGGGTCCACGAGCCGGGGGTGTGGCAAGTGGCGCCATCTGTGGGGTTACTATTAGCCATGTTTGTGTAATTGCTGATATCGATATGTCTCCCTCATCTTCACTGTCTGATTTTGCTCGCAAAAAAAAAAGGCCTTCAAATGTCACTCATAGTTGCACTGATATGACATTCCGCAGTACTGCTTATTTACCTTAGGCAACCTATAACCTGTGACAAAGCCAAGACCCCTGACATGTTGCAGGTATGATGTTCTTGCTTTATCATATCCTGGAATGCAAGGGTAGAAACAGCAACATACTAGTCGGGCGACACAACTGCTATGCAAAGAATTTTGCTTGCACGGGTTAGTCATACCCTGTTACCCTCGTTACGGAGGAGAGAAGGTTTTGCGGTACTGCCTCCAAGGGACTTTTGATGTTTAGTTATCGTATCACAGCAAATGTTGATGGTCGGCGGGAGAACCACAGACGTGCCTGATGGTGCCGGGGGGGCACATTGATTGATTAACACCTTTTCTCTGTTGGCAATGCACAGCCTTCTTCAGGATGCGTGGGGGGCTCTGGCGCGTTTAACATGGCATATTGAAGGTTTGAGGTCAGGAGTGCCGACTCGTGCACAACAGCACATGTGGTAGTATTAGCAGCTGCCCTTGGTTGAAACGTATTTGGGGGCCCCCTCTTGGAACAGCGTTGAATCTGATACAGTCCAGCTCTTTTATGCCCAATTTGGGAAAGTTACTGACAGGGCACGGACACACTCTTCCAATTTCTAAATGAGTTTGCATACAATATTCAGGGATGGTGACGTGTTTTCAACACGATCACAGCAGCAGCTCACTATTATTACTGGAAATAATAGGTGACCCTACCACTTAACATATAGGAGGTTCTGTTTTGATCAAAAATAAACCTTTTAGTGATGTAAGTGTTGAACACATTGCCCAAGAAGCGCATGGTGAAACTTTGCAGGTAGGCATACCGGGGTCGGTAATCAGAGCGCTGTGGGTCGGTAGTGCGACCATTGATGTTAGTTTGGCTCTCACAGGGAGAAGAATGTAAAGACACTAGTTCTTGGTTGGCGCCAATTTGTTAAGGGACTATGTTCTTTGCAAGCACATGAAGGGGGCTAAGAGATAATCAAGGGACCATTCATGAATGTGGGCATTTCCAAAGGTGGTCTAAGCATCCTTATGCATCAGAGGTTTAAAGCATTCAAGAAGGCTATTAAGGGGTCATTTTCAACATGCTCTTGTACCCCCAAAGGTGTCGATTGTCTCACGACTTCAGCTTTGCGAGTATAAACTCCTGAGGAGTTGCCTCGGTTCTCTGGTCTTTATTTAAGTAGCTTTCATGGCTGCAGTTCTAGAGTTTTAATTTTCCTTAGGTTCAGGTATAGCACGCCACAAGCCAAGGTCACATGACCGCAGATTACGCGAAGGCAGGTAAAGATAGCACCTTATTTGAGGTTGCCCTTATAGCAAGAGCCTTTGCCCCACGGGGAGCTGTTACAGTTGATATGCCTCCTTTTAAGTCACTTGGCATTCTGTTAATGATTATCGAGCTTCAGATAGAAGGGACAGGTTGTCTAGTATCGGTCATGTCTCTACAATGCCCCGGATAACTGCTTCTATGGTTTCGTCTGGCTATGGCTGGGTTTCACACACACACGTTACCTGTTTTACAGGGGGTATGGTGGTTTTGCGTTGATTGGTAGTGTTGCTTACTGTATTGGTCCCATTTGCGGTTGAGCTTGCTATTCATTGAAGGCGTTGTTCAGGAGTGGACCCTTCAGCGGTGTCCTGGTGAGTGACTTGCGCAGAGGGTTGGGTTTGTGGTGCCTTTACTTTTGATCTGGGATTTTCGGTGTAAACCCCGGTGTCCTGTCCGGCGCCTGGGTGGCGTGCGCCGTGAGAAGTCTGTTTCGTATTATTGCATTGAGCGAAGATTTCGCTGCTTGGCCAACAAGGTCCTTTGGCCACCAGGAGTTATGCATGTGGCCCTTATCAATGTCTTATTAATGTATGTTCTACTGATGAAAAATGGTAAAATGGATGTCGGTTTTGGCCGGGGCTCGGCAAGTATGGTTTCATCTTTCTCACCTAACACTTGTGCATTATTGGCCTAGAAGCCAAGTATACTTCACAGGGATCTGCTCACACCAAAGTGGGCCAAGATCACACAAAGCACAGGATGAGTGATTGGTGTCAGACAGATATGGCGAATCATGAGATATATGCCAGAGGAAGCGTATATGATATCTCAGACTAGATCAGTGATATTACCATGGTTTATCCTTGTCCCAATATAGACACAAGTTACGGACAGGCTCTGTTTTGCAAAGAATAGTTAATTTGTCTCCGCATGTGCCTCTTTCGCAGTACAACGAGGTCAATTTTGTCTCCAACGCGGGGATTGTGCGCCACTATTCTGTTTCCAAAGGGCTCCCACTTTCCGCTTCCGGCACCTTGTTCACGTGCAGGTGACCTGCCTGGCTGTTGCGGAAGTTGAGTAGTGTAAACCTGCAGCAGTTCCTTACCCAAACAAAATGTGTGTGGTGTGTTTTATTTATGCGTAGACATGCATGCTACTGTGGGGGGGTGGGGAGTGTTGCCTCCTGCTGGCACTATGCGCCTGCCCTGGCATCCGCTGGGTGCCCTAGAAGGGCGGGCCTCTAGTGCCAGCAAGGCACCAGCCCACCCCCCTTCCTCTGATTATGGGGACCCCTCGAGGAGGAGTCCCCCAACTCAGGCAGCCTGTGGCGGCGGCGCGCAGGGCGCGTCATTTCCGGGGTGCGAGGAACGGGGGGGTATATAGGCCTCCCCCACACTCTGTCCTTCCTCTTTTGCGCCCCGGACACGCCATTTCCCACCCTACCGCTTACCCGGCGTGGAAGCAACGGGGGAGGCATAGAATGTTGTAATGTTGTTCTTTTTCATTGCAGGCGGAGCTACAGGGCGATCTGGAAGCAAATGGGTACCAAAGGGTACCTCTGCGTGGCACCGTAGGAGGTGCCAGAGCCAAAGCCCAGGAGCCTCATGGGAGGTTCCTGGAAAACCGTGTCGGCGCCCCGTTAGTCCTTCGGGTGGTTGTGGGCCTAAACAACCGGGGGCTTGCCTTGCTACGCTCCGCCCTGAAAGGGGCCTGAGTAATAAGAGACTGTGATCCGGGAAGAGGATCACCGAAGGGGCAGCACAGATAGGGTTCGCCCCAGTGCTGCTTGACTCATCAGGCGGCCCAGTTGGTTGCCTGCCCTTGGATCACCCATAAGATAACCCACCATATTACATAACGGTGTATGTAATAAACCTGCAGCAGTTTCTTACCCAAACAAAATTTGTGTGGTGTGTTTTATTTATGCGTAGACATGCATGCTACTGTGGGGGGTTGGGGAGTGTTGCCTCCTGCTGGCGCTATCCTCCCTCCTTCAACACCCCCTTGCCTCCACCCACCCCTCAGCCTCCTCCCCTCACCTCCTCTGTCCCACTTTCCTCTCTTCCTGTGCTGCGGGCAGATCATCCTGCTCGTGTTCTTGTTCTTAAACTCTCTGGGTGCTACAAAGACTACAGTTCACCAAGAAAGCTTCAATAAAGGGTCTGTCCTTGGCTTATAATGCTTCACATCACCTCCCAAGTAGAGTCTTTTGCCCTATCTGCTTGGCCACTTAATGTTGTTTTGGTATATTTACTATAAAGAAAGCAAAGCATGCTTCATTTATCTACGCTAGAGAGAACAAAATGCAGGAGGCGTGATAGCTTCAAAGAAATGCAGATTACATATACCGCAAAGCCTTTTAATGATAAGGCTATCTCTTCGCAAGAGGTAAAGCATTAATTGAAATGCATTTTCCCATAGATTTGGCATCATTTTTCCAGTAAAGTGTCTCTCACGTACTGTAAGAGAGCGCTGCACAAGCAAAGCTACACACACAGTTCCACGCAACACAATTCAGCTCCGCATATTTTCAATCCACAACACATAATTAACCACAAACCACATAATTCAGCTCAACACAGACAATACACCACATACAACAAATTCTCACCACAAAATTACATATCATGCCACAAAATTCAAAACAGCACACCACATAGTTAAACTCCAACACAAAACCACTCCACAGCACAAAATACTATTCCACATAAGCATGCTCCATAACACACAATCCCACTCCACATAATTCCAATATACTCAATACCACATAGTTACTACCCAAATCATTCCACTGTACACCATGCCACATAATGCCACTTTACAAATCCACTCCACACCACACAACTCTACAACTAACAATTGCAATACAACCCACATAATTCCACTCCACACCACGTACATCCACTCCACTCCAAAACAAAACACATGAGTAAAAGACGTTGTCATTTATAAATGCCAATAACTCTTACTCTCACAAATGTGAGACAAATTGCATTGCAAATGCTTGTTATTCATGGGCACAAAAAGTCTTACTGCAAATCAATAGGTAAACGCTCTCCTCATAGGCTCGTCTACGGGACTGGTAGCAGTTTTATCTTAAACGCTTGTAAATGGAATGTTTTCTCTGTTTTCTTAAAAAAGTTATTGATTATACAGTTTAATTAAATGCTTTGCAGAGCGCTGCGTGCGTGATGCACGCGCCACGTCATAGCTCCTCTGTTCGATGGCGCGCAGTTAAAATGCGCTTTTCGTGCAGTGTTTACATTAGCACTTCTCAGTCATTGTCAGTTTCCTCCAAGTGCCATTGTCTCCAGTTTTAGCCACGGGAAGTGTGTTGTCTTATCGGGTGAAAATCATTCAGTGTTCTTAAAAAACAGGAAGGCCCTAGGATGGGATTCCTGGTTCGAGGGGAGCCTCCGTGAATTCCAGAGAACAATGGCTGGTGCGCGCGGCTTCCGCCACTGGCGCTCACAGGCCTTTCTCTCTTCCTGTCCCTGCAAACTCCTGCTTTTCACAGACCGAACACAATGCGCACACCCAGCCCTTTTCCATGGTGCCTCTTGTTTATGGAACTTGGGCCATACTTGGAGTGTCCACACATTCCACACATTCCATTAGATGGAATCAAGGATTAATTTCCTCTCGGGTCTTGTTGAGTGGGAAGGTAATGATCACTTCCGGTTGTTTCGTTTGTATTGGTAGTTTAAGCCGCCTGGGTCTAGCCAGGAAGCAACGGTGCAGAGTACTTGGTTGTGGTTGTGTGTGGGGTGCTTTTCAAGGTCCGGTATAAGTATGGGGTGATCTCTTTGCACGGAGTCTAGCTGACAAGGAGCTGGTGACCTTTACTGGTGGTGCATGAGATGTTGTTGAAGATGATGGTGTGTTTTCTGCTCCTTTCTGAGATGGAGGAGACAATAAGGGAGTCAGGTCTGTGGGGGCTTGTTATTATAGATCACATGCTCATAGCTTGGGAAGGATGGTCCCTTTTGTGGCCACATCATTATCTCATTCTGGGACTGTACACGTGAAAGGTTGCAATGTCTACAATACATGCATGCCTCGAGTCCGCGCATGCTCTGTAGACAGCGCAGCCTCCTCACATGGGCCTGTATTGCAGCAAGTGCCTCGGTGGCACAACAGGCCTTCGCGTCTGCTGCTTGCTCTAGGGGCAGTCTGGTATTCTAGGAGGGGCTACGGATGCCTGTGCTCCCTCTCCTATAATACAGATGCGACCATTTTGCGCCAGTGCGATCACAAGGTGGCCAGTTCTTTGAATGGAAAGTTAGAAGTGCCGTTTGGGGTACCTGTTTGCTCCTGAGAAGTGCCAGTACTTCCCCATTTAATGTATTACAGTAGTGCAGGTACTCTCGCTTCCAAAATAAAGAAGTGCAGGCACACAGTACCGCACAGTACCTGCCCATTCAAACACTGTAGGTGGCGTGTCCTCATTTTCAAGGGTGGCATGCTGCATGCCATGAATATATGTCGTTACTACGCATTCCGTTGCAACGCATGCCTTTACCACGCATGCGTTACAACGGAATGTGTTTTCCACGCTTTGCTGTTACCTCGATTTTACCTTTACTCCGCTTTTTCTTATTTTGGGGGGGAGACCCCCCCAAGCCTCCTTTCTTCTTTTTTTTCCTTTTTCCGCAGGTCTCCGCCGACACTGAAAACGGACTGATGCTTTTTTTCGGATTAGGATGACGTTGTTCCGGGATGACGTTGCTTGCGTGGTGAAGATGGTCGTTGAAGCATTACGCGTTGTGAAGACGTTTACGAGGTAAGTGTATCGTTGTAAACGTAATGCGTAGAAAATGCTTCATGGTAAAGGCTGTTTCCCGCATGCCATCAGTATGACAGGCGCCAAGGCAGAGGCCATCAAGAGGTGCACTGGCCGCATGCCGTATAAGGTGGCCGGCAGTCTGTGTGTCTTCTAAAGTTCCTCCTTAAAAATGCTGAAAAGGATGCCTGGGACCCCTACCCCCTGGCACCCCCTGCGAGTGGGCCACTCACCGCACCCGCCTGCAGGGGTATCCCTGAAATGCAGTCTGCTTTGCTGCCTGCAGTGAAAGGCAGCGCGGTAGCGTCAGTCAGTCAGTCTATCCTTCTAATACACTGCTCCTGGAGCAGACAGGAGTTCCCATCTGCACTGGAACCGCACATTTAGTGCAGTAGGGTGCACTGATCTCGTCTTCGCCCACTGCTCCCACCTCAAGGTGCGCTGCAGCACCCACGTTGGCGGTGCGCTGTATTTGTAATGCTGGTGCTTCGGAGCTCTAATGGCCAAAGCGCGTGCACCTCAGTGAAGGACTGCGTGTGAATTACCATCATTTCGCGTTGCACAACACAAGATTTTCTTTGGCACGCGATTTCAAGTATGAACATTTCCTACGCATTCATTAAGTTAATTCCTTGGGTGAGTCATCAGCCAATTCCCTTAATGTGCTATACGACAGGTGCTTAATTGTGTATTACATATGCTACTGAGTTCAGCTGTTCCAAATTTCATATGGATAATTGGTCTATATTTTGCCAAGTAATGCACTAATTTCTTATTTATATTATCCAGACTGTTCATGTTATATTTCATATTTACCACTACACACAAATTGAAATAATTGACTAAATTCCCATTGTTTTGAATTTGACAGCCCAGCCCAAAGTAAACTAGCATGCACCCGACCCGCTCCCAGCCTACACCAATCACACTTCTCGCCTTGCTCCCATGCAGCTACTCACAGCGGCAGCCCCACCTTAAACCTCAGGAGCCATGAGGTGCCTTGGGTGTGAGGAGGCGTGCTGAGGGCTTCAGTGAAAGAAGGAACTGGAGCCAGAGCAGAGCTTTAAATGGGCCGGGATTGTCCGGTACGGAGTACCAGCACTTTTGTATTTTGAGAGGGAGAGTACCGGCACTGACCAAGACTGACGCAAGTAATGCTTTTAATTGGAGAGTACCTGCACTTTTTAGAAACAAGCTGGTGCTCTGGTTCAGAGTACCTGCACTTCTATTTTTCCATTTCAAGCACTGAGTCAGAGTCCCATTACAAACCACTATTTCTCCTGAACATCTCACTGGCCGGGTACAGTGATAGCACAGTCGCGGCAGTTCATCACTACACTACATGCCAAGTTTCACTCTGTTGCAAGCCGTGCCAGCTTTATGGTGGCACGACTGGTGCCATTGCACCGATCACCAAGCTCAGGAAAGGGACCATTTGCACTCTGACCGAAATGTGGGCAGTAGTACATCTTTAATTTCCGTGACACTGGTCATTATGAAAATAAAACGTGGACAACAGCGCTTACGTGGTCGCAGATGGATTTCAGTGTTGCATGATTGGGCTATTTTTTGGACAAATGGGCAGTATTTTTCTCATTTGTATGGGTAAAAGTACTGTTAACATATAATGCCTACCAGTATGGATGGCATGTGACTCCTACACCTTGTAGCTGTCATTGTCTTATGCAACATTTCCTACACATTTATTTACACATTTGTATGACTCATTGTATCTAGATAATGTTTGTGATCTCAAGCTCTCTGACAGTCTACAATGGAATGAGTAGTGCTAGAAAATAAATTATGCACATGTGAGAGAAGGACTATGGTGGGGTAAGGGGCACCCATGAAGTGGGGTAATGGGGAAAACTGTGGATAAGGAAGCAATTGAAGGGGTGCCAAGAAAGAATGTCACCTTGGGCTCCACCAGTGCTAAAGCATGCACTGGTGCAAGCTGCATGTATGGGAAGGAGCGCCAGAAACTCTGCTCCATCGAGGGAAACCCCAGTGTCAGGCAGCTGGAGGTGCTTGGGGAGTTAAGAGCTTTTTTTTTTAGTTTTGGTGAGAGAGAGGGGCTGCAGCCAGACTCCTAACACTCAACTCTGGATGCAGCAACAGCAGAGAGTGGAGCAGTGTTAGACCTGGCATCTCTTGCCATTATTTCCCCTGACTTTTTGCCTTCTGTTTTGGCTGTGTGCTGAAATTAGCTTTTGCTGGCTTTAGGACTCTTTGCACTTTTTCCACTGCTGACCAGTGTTAAAGTGCATGTCCTCTGTGTCTAAAATGTAATGGCATTTGATTCCTCCATTATTGGCATATTTGATTTATTGATAAGTCCCTAATACAGCGCACAATAAGTGCACAGGGCATGTAAATTAAATGCTACTTGTGTGCCTGCAGCATTGATTATGCCAACTGCATGAGGAGCCCTTTAACCTCTTCTGTGCCCATGACGAGATGGTCTTGTCATGGAGCACAGTCGCGCTGTGCCCATGACGAGACTATCTCGTCATGACACCCACCCACTAGGGAAGTGCCAGGCACAGGAGGGGGAAAAGGCCTGGCACCCAAAGGGTTAAAACATCGCCAAGGCGTGCCACTGCAGAGCCTGTGTGGGCAGTTTTAAATTGCCATTTCGACCTGGCAAGGTTTCCGACTTGCCATTGCCCAAACCGTCCTTTTTATTATTACATATAAATCACCCCTAAGGTAGGCCCGAGGTAGCCCCATTGGCAGGGTGCAATGTATTTAAAGGTGGGACATGTACTTTGGAGTTTTACATGTCCTGATAGTGAAAGACTGCTACATTTGTTTATCCACTACAGCAAGGCCTGTCTCTCCCTTAGGTTAGCATTGGAGCTGGCTTGTAACACTTTACAAGTGTAACTTACATTGGGAAAAGATAGGAAGAAAGAGTTTGGAGTCTCTGGACTCAAAATTTAACAACACATCTTTAAATGAAGTTGTTTTTTAAATTGCAAGTCTAAAAATGCCACCTTTAAAAAGGTGGCATTTTCTTACTTTAACCATTCTGTGCCTCTGCCTCCCTCTGGAATAGACATCTGGGTTGGTTGACAGCATTCCCTCTAGACTGTCACACACAAAGGGAGCTGAGGTGTACCCTGCATATCCTGATAACCCATTACCAGGCTGATGGGTCTTCCTGATGTAGAGTGAGATTGGGGAGCTGACACTTGCACCTGAATAGGGCTGTGCCTCTCCACACACAAAGAGATGCATATCCCCTATGGTGTGTCTGGAGCCAAGGCGAGGAAGGGCAGGGTCCTGTGCACTACAAAGACCTTTCTTTGAAGTCTACCTTCTTCAAAGGATGAAATGGGTATAAGTAATGGACCTCTGACACCATATACTCAGAACACTTCTGGAACTGAGGACATTCTACCAGGAAGAAGAGCTGTTGTGCTGCTAGGAGGGACTGCCACTTTGCTGCTTGCTTTACTGTATTAGCCTGCTGCTTCTTGTGTGGGAGTGAGAGGACTGGACTTGACTCTCTTTATCCTGCATCTCGTAAAGGTTCTCCAATGGCTTGTTGGAAGTCAGAAGTCTCGGGGCTATCAAAGACTTCACCTGCATCTTGCTACCAGCAACCGAGTCTGGCTCTGCCACGTGGTGCCAAATCCAGACCTGGGCCCTTGAAATTAAGTGTTTGGTGCTGCAACCCAAAAAACCAATTAATTGACACTGAAGCGTTGTTTGGAACTGGCGCACTTTCCTGTGATATCGACACATTACCACTGCCTGTATCGAAAAGGTTGACACTGCTCATCGACTGCGCGATGCAACAACCTCGACACACAATGCAGCTCGACTTTGCAGATGCAGCACCTCCAAATCACCGCTGCTGCGTGAGTCTCAGACACTGCATCGCCGACGCCTGTGATGCACCGGCCCAGATGCATTCCTGGCCCTGCATGGCTTCGTGCCAATGCATCACCGACAGCCCAGTGGCTCATCATTGATACCTCGGATCCGATACACACTTGACATTAACGCATCAATGACTTTGCTTGACTTCGGGACCAACACATTGTCTCCAACAAAGAAGAATCCCCTCCGTTTTTCAACGCATTGTCCCCGAGCTTCAACACATCCATGGTACTGTCTGTGTGACTCCTGCATCCGGCTCACGTTCTATCGCAATTAGACTGAACCTTTCGATTTGCTCCAGTCAAGTGTGAACAGATAGCCCCAGTTGGAGCTATTGATTTCTAAACACTGCATTTGCTTTAATTTTGCAAACTCCATAACTTGATTTGTGTATGTTGTATTTTAGTCCTTTTGGTCTTGTTTTACCCAGATAAATATTGGTGATGTTTCTAAACTGGTGTGGAGCTCTTTTTTGTGCTTTCACTGTGTTACTGTGTGTGCACAAATACTTTACACATTGCCTCTTTAGTTTAGCCTGACTGCTCTGTGCCAAACTACTATAGGGGGAGCACAGGTAAACGTTTAGTGTGTACACTTACCCTGACTAGAATTGTGGTTCCTGCTTGGTCAGGGCACATACCTCTACCAAAAAGGAACCCAATTTCTAACAGGCAGCTTGTGGGTGTATGCCATGTGATGCTTCGGATCAACTACTCTTGCTTGAAGACATGCATGCTGAACATGTGATGAAGTGAACCAATGCAACAGCGACAGGCCACCTTCAACATGCACCATGGTGTTATGAGCTCTCTACAGGTGTAAAGATGAACAGCAGACATCTTACAGTGGGGTTCTCATTACCTTCATTGAAAAATAACATTCAAAGACGTCTGCCATTCATGCTTATGAATGTTGAGAATTCACTGTGTAAAGATGAGCTGATTTTGGCAGTCCGTGCGGATCGCAGTTCTCTGTAGCATTACTCATGACTTGCAAGGTGCGTGCATTGAGAAGGAACCTGCCACAGGTGGCCTTCTCCTCTTCTCTGATAATTACACCTGTGCCAGAGGACATGCCAGTTGGTGCTCAGTGGCCACTGTCTTTTGCTGGACCCGATGCCACAGGATTAGGGGAAGTTTCTTCCAATGTGGACTCATTTGTATGTTCCTACCAAATTCAGATTGTTTTAGCAAGCAAGCAAAATTCAATCTCTCGATAAGCTTAACGCTTGAAACTTCTTATAGCTTTCCTGTAGACTGAACTTCTCATAGCTTTCCTGACACTGTCAAGACAGACAGCAGCTGAAAGGAACTAACTCATGACTCATTTTGTGTATGCTGTCCTGTGTGGCTGGCTCGTGACCCGTTCTGTGTATGCTGTCATTTGGGGCTGACTCAAGACCCATTCTATCTATATTGTCCTGTGGGTCTGACTCACGACCTATTCTATGAATGCTATCCTGTGGGACTGACACATGAACTACTGTATATATGCTGACATAATCTGTGCATTGCTGTCCAGTGGGCCTGAGTCATGACAAATACTATTTATGCTATCCTGTGGGACCGGCGTAGGATGCCTTCTACGTTGTACTATGGGGTACATGCATTAAAACATCCTATGGTATTAAACAGGCACTGCTGAGGGAAGTGTTATAAGTTGAGAAACAACTTTGTGACTTTGAACTCTCTGTGGAGCAGAATCAGGCAGACAGGCTGAGACTACTGGAGCTGACTAAAACATCAATCACTGACAATGCATGTTCTACAATGAATACCTCACTTGCCAAAATGGAGCGGCGTATAGGGCGGGCCGTCTCTTGACATGACTAGTGCGGTCAAACACTCTGCATGGACCCATAGGGGCCATCCAGACACAAAGTGGGCAGGTCGTCATTATGCAGATATTAACTGGGTGTTTGCAAATTTATACAAAAGCCTATTTGCGGTTGAAGGGGCACCCAAAACAGCACAGCTTGACTGATTCCTGCGGTCCACACAGCTGCCAGTGCTCAAAGCACAACAATCGAGGTCCTTGAATGCTGACCTGGAGGTGCTGGAGATTAAGCTGCGTAGATCAAATGGTGAAGGGGAAGACCACTGGAATAGATGGGTTTCCACCAAAGTTCTACACTGCCTACATGTCTAAACTGGCCACATGACTGCACTGTAAGATGATTATCCTCCCCACACTACTTTATTTTTTCATGGCTCTTCCCCTCAATTTACTAAGGTCTTTCTTCAAAGAATCGAGATTCATATTCTTGGAATTAATTTGGGGCTCCTAATGAATGACTTTCAATTGAAAAGGCTATGAACCCCATAGATATTGGAGGCATGAGCGTACCTAACCCTCAGCTATATTACATAGCTGCCTAACTTGTCTGGCTGGCAAGGTGGCTGGCGGTGAAAACAGACTGTGAGAGGCAGGATGTAGTGAACCTTCCAGAAAACAGGGACGTCTTGAGAACAGTATACCAAACGACTAGACCTACGGTCCCACATACTAGGGTGCTTGGTGGAGCTCTTACTCCAAGAAATTGGGAACAATGGCTCTGTATTCCCCAGCTCTCCTGGTGTGAACGGTTCCGGTGATGATGAAGGTGGCAGACGGACACACCATACAAGCCTGCCTCCAGGCAGGGATCACCACGATGGGTGGTCTGCACAATGAGGGTGAGCTCATGACGTTTGAGGCCCTCATAGAGGACTGTGGACTACAGGGGGACCCATTCCTG
The DNA here is from genome assembly GCF_964204655.1 of Triturus cristatus. Taxonomy (NCBI): domain Eukaryota; kingdom Metazoa; phylum Chordata; class Amphibia; order Caudata; family Salamandridae; genus Triturus; species Triturus cristatus. The sequence goes on along the minus strand of NC_140584.1, from coordinate 1,057,438,243 downwards.
ACATATGGGGTGCTGTGGACGGTGATCGGTGACACATTGGGGCCAGGAGCACAGGAGCCTGTAAAGGCAAAAGCATTGTCTACTCTACTAACACACGGGTGCAAAGTATGGCGGTCACCTAAATGCACCAGCACCTGGTAGATATCAAGCTGACTGGCCCCAGGAAGCTTGCTGAGGAGGTAGACCTCTGGGTCAGCACCAGCATGTATAAAAAGGTACTTGGGGTGACCCCAAGAAGCGTGGTTCAGGTTCCCCCCAACAGAGTGAGGGGAGTCAAGGGAGACACAGACAAGTCTCAGACTCAGGGGGAAGGAAAAGGTCCCCAGGCCCCTTCTGAGATGAAGGAGGGAGGTTCTAGTGGGCAGTGGCCCAGGGTACCCCAGTTCCAACCCTGATGCTGAGATTGTTCTCAGCTAGGACACAAGGAGGACTCTGTTCGTCCTAAGAAACCATCCTCCAGTGGGACATTTATCAGGGTGACCAATGTGGCCTTAGGGCTAGGTAATCCCCAGGGGCAGGGGGGAGATCATGCCCTAACCTGCCTTTGTTGGGAAGGGGGGGTGAACTCAGAGGGTGGCCTGTTGATCCCTGAGGGTGGGAGTCATTACTTCCAGCAGATCATGGTGAATGGGATCCCTGTCACTGACTCGAGGGACACTGGGGCCAGGCAGACCATGGTAGGGGAAAGACTGGTTTCCCCGAGCAGTACACCGGTAAGGTGTGTAGGGTAAACCAGGCCCAAGGGCGGGATTTTCTCCACCCCATGGCCCTGGTTCCCTGGAGTTGGGTAGGGAGGTGACCCAGAGAAGGATCATAGTTAGCCCCCAGATGCCCACTGACTGCATTGTGGGGAATGAATTGCCATTGGTGATGGAAGAGCTAGGAGGGGTGGCTGCCCAGGTCGCACTGAAAGCTCAGACATCAGGGCGTACCACTCTCAAACGAAGGGTACAGAGGCCTAGAGGAAGGGGCAGGGGGAGGAAAGAATATAGTGCTATGTATGCTATCCTGTGGGACTGACTCATGCCCTACCCCATTCTATGTATGCTGTCCTGTGGGACTAACTCATGACTCATTCTATGTATTTTATCCTGTGGAACTGACTCATGATCCACTCTATGTGTGCTGTCCTGTGGGCTGGCCCAGCATTGAAATGACACTCCAGCAGAGCCCAGGTTGAAGGAGGCTGACCGATAGCCTATTTATGTATTATCATTTGTATGCATAAATTATTGTTTGTTCATTACTCGAGACTGACAGAGATCTACAGCTGTCTGCCTAGGCCTGAAAATCAGGTTTTGGTCCAGGATGCTAAGTTTGCAGGCCTGGTGTGGGTGAATGAGCTGAGAAAAGGGAACACCAAGCTATATACTAGGTTAACATGTTGGATTCCAGAAAGTGCCTCATTAAGGGACATTCACCTACCCCCTATGCCTTCCTTCGCCGCCCGTCATCGCTGGCACATGAGCTCACTTCAGCAGCTGTTGTTGTTTTGCCCAGTGACTGCGGAGGCTTTACGACGCTGTAAAAGAAGAGAGAGTTAAATGTTCCGTAGGCAGCCTTCCTGGGAGACCTGAGCACGACTCAGACATTTTACCACACAAGCCCCCACTGGGAGAAATCAAAAAGCCATGACATCCACCGAGAGCAACAGCAGAACACCTGTTAGGAGCGGAGCCGCCACGGAAAAACAGGGCCATGTCTTATGTGCTGGGAGGGTCCACCCTCTGCGCTAATGTCTCGAAACGCAAAGTCTAAAAGGGCAAAGAGTGTCGAGGGCTTCTTTGAAAGGACCGGAAGTGATGCAAAGGGATTTCATACCTGTGGAATGGAAGGCACATGTTGAAGAAACCCGGAGGCAAGAGACCTGCGCGCCATCTTACGGGAGTGAGTAAGGTTACACAGCAGTAGATACAACACCAGAGAGGCAGATCACCTGCAATATGCCCAACAAGGTGTATACAGAACAGCCATTTTATGATATGTTGTTGTATGCAGCCATTTTACTTATACTTTTTGTTGTTCAATGAAGTGCTTTATTTGAGCCGGTGGTTTCCAGTGCTCTCGGCACCAGCACTTAATTGTCAACACCGGCACTTACCACAGTCCGCCACACGGTGGCGATGTTTGTCTAATTTATGGATGAGCACCAAAACAGTTGTTTATTAATGTGATATACATAAAAAATGACTTAAACATAGCAGTTGTGTTGGTACTGTCATTGGCTGTGCTGGCAGGGGCAATGGGTGGTAGAAGCTGCAGTGGTCTCCTGACGAGGGCGCAGGCACTTATTTATTTACAAATGAAGCAATAGCCCAGTCTAGGAGGTGCAGGAGTGAGTTCCCGGTGGGGAGCACACTGCACTGTGAGGGAGTGCTTGGCTGGAAGGGTGGTGTATTTGCAGTGAGGGTCTCTGTGGGAAGAGTTTTGATGTCGTGACCAGAGAGTTGCTCTTAATCTGTCTTGGATTGCAGCTAAAGTTTCGCATTAAGTGGCCGCTGTAAGTTACTAAGGTTCCTTATGACATTCTTCAGAGATCACCAAACCATCAACCCACATCCGGTGCTGGACACAGCAGTCAAGGCAGAAGCCTTCTATAATCACGAGGCCCTGTAGAGGGTGAGGGCAAGGATCCATTCGGATGATCTGTATTGAGTCATCCCTAATGGAAGCCAACTTTTTAATAAGAGCCTTTTTAATGCTTGTCCAACTGAGAAGCTGTGAGGCACGTGCCTGCAGGGATGGACTTCATTAAAGCCACTAAAGCACAAATTGGTATTGTATCAGACGAGTTTATAAAGCACAAAGTATCCAGCTATATTGAGGCATGTCAGACCTCTTCGGGCATTTGTTGCTTGCCCGTTTTAGGAGGCGGCTCGATGATGGCTACCATGCCTTGTGAGATAGAAAGTCATTTACTTTAGGGTGAGGCTCAACCTCTTCAACAAAGCGGAGATCTGGAAGACGGCAGCACTTTCTGTTTTGCTAGGAATGGGCCCTTGGAGATCAGCCTAGAGTTCCCTAGGTAAGTTGGGTCTGGGTCCAGGACTACCAAGGTTTGTAGAGGTACAAACGCCTGGGATGCAGTTTTAAGCCACTGGCTAGACTCCAGATGGAGTCCACCCATACGAGGTAGGAGCCCAGCCCAGTAAACCAGCAATAAAATAACTTCTGGAGTCCAGCTAGGAAAATGAGAGGCCTAAATCCCCAGATGCCCGGTTTAGCCACCAATAGAACATCATAAGGGGTCTACTCAGGATCAATATATTCCAACTATAATTTTCAGTGCATCCCCAGTGCAATCATAGAATAGTCAACTTTGGACTCACTTCCTTCCGCACGTGCTGTGTGTGGTTCGGCTGAGGATTCCTGATACAGAACAGTGTTTGCCAGAAGGGGAAGCAGAGGAGGTTGATTGTCTGGAGTGCTCTCAGAGAATGGGCACAGTTTCTCATCCTAGGCCATGTCCAGGCTTCAGTAGGTCGAAACAGGGAGGACGCCACAGAAAGACACCATGAAAACATTTCCACCCTTTACCTCAATGCCTGGGCTAGATGCCCTTAGTGGAGAGATTATATAATGTCTGGTGCATGCGGTGACATTGGAATAAGATGACACAGGCAAGTGGGAGGGGGCCTGGCCTGATAGTCCGAGCTGAGCTGTTCCTGATGAAGAAGGGCCAAGCTTGATTTGCATATGCCCCATCTCTGGATAGAGAGTGTGAATGATGGAATGGAATGCAGACTGAGGAATCACCAGCGGCTGAGATTATTTTAAGCAGTCCTTCTATTAGTTTGTTGTGTTTTTTTGCAGAGGGAAGGGGCACCAGCAGGTTGGAGGGAGCTGGTGCCAGATGAATGCCCCAAATGGCCAGCATACAGAGAGGCAGCATAAAAAACAACAGATGGTGCACATACTCTGGACACAAAGTAATTTCATTAAATCTCATTAATATATTTTTAGAAACTCCTCTTTGCTCATTATTTCATCCAGCAGCGTTTAGCAAATCATCATGCATTATACACTGTTTTGAATGTTCACCTCTTTTCTGTAAAACAAATAATCCTCACAGTTGACATGTACAGTGCGCATGCAGATACATTGAAGCCCCTGAGTGATTTTGACCAGCTGGCAGGTTTGTTCAGGTCTGATGGGCGGTAAGCATTTCCCACCGTTGCATTTCTTGCAGCTCGCTCTACAAAGATTGGCAAAGTTTGAATTGCTACCGCGGAGTTTGCCCAACTCAGACAGGTCCATGCAGCATGATGTCCACCCAACAAGATAGGACAACCAACAGGCTTTGGGAATTACTTTTAGACATCCTCCCCCCAAACTCTCTAGCAAACAGCAGCAGTGGAACAAACACCTGGACACTCCGGAGAATGTGGAAGCAGAGACTAGGATGGTCCTTGGTGGCAAGGACTGCAAAGCTCAGATGCCAGGAACTGGTTTTCCTTCTGCGCTGTGATAGGCTGTGCTAGTTAAAAGTGCAGCCAATATAGAGGATAATGCTTGACAAAAGCGGTTGTTTGGCTCCACCACTTCTGTTTAAGTCTGCACCCGTTTGGCATTACCAAACATTTGTTGTTCCTTCCCTTGGCTCCCTCAGCATTTAGTCCTCGTAAGCCGGGATCTACCCTCTCCCTCTACTCCTCTTTTTTTGCTACAGTACTGACCTACTCACCATTTCCCGTTCTTCCTCTCCTTGGTCCATTTACCAAAGATTCACAGTAAAATGACTCACTTGATAGATGCTGTGAGAAATTGGGTTGTTGGTTGGGTGGGGTTTTAACCCTGATCTGACAAAAGCCATAATCCTGTCAGGATGAACCACAACAGTCACCAAATTGACCTGTGCCTAACCCTCTAGTAGCTTGACACAAAAGCAACCAGCAGAGGCAATGTGTAAAGTATTTATGAAGCACAAAGACAGTAATAAGTGAAAACACAGTACAAGAAAAATTCCACACCAATTTAGGTATTTTAATCTTATTGTATTAATTATTGGCTGCCAAGTTCTTACCATGTCTGTGGATGTCTTGAGTCCATCAAAAACGGTGGCCAACAGAGTGGGTATGTTACTGAATGGAACCCTGGACAATTTCATAGTCAGAACACCATCGGCAGGCGCGTTAGATGGACTGCTTGCAGAGCGCCGGGCTGATCGCCGACGCTCTATTGAAAACATTAAGAAAAGGGCACTATCTGAGCCTAATGTTGCAGCCATTTCTAATAATGAGCTAGTTTTAGATCTTGCTAATGATACCTTATCTACTGATGGTGTACCTTACCTGTTGAGAGAGGGTGAAGTGCCTAGCACAAGTCATACTGGAACAGACATTCCCATATCTACAAACAATACTAACATTAATTGTATTTCCAGCACCCCTGGAGTTTCAACTGCTGTGTCACTCATCCCTCCAAAGCCAGTTCATTTGAGGCTCAAAAGATCTACACAAACTGCAAAGTACGGTCCACCTCCCATCAAGAGGAGACGTAAAAGGATGGAGCCTAATAAACAGAAGCTCAGTTCGACTGACTTTGGGAAAAAAGCTACCCCCTCTTGTATTAATGCTGCAACTGTTGCAGTACTCAAGGATGTGATTGGAACGGTTGATGCTTCTGTGTCGCCGTTAACTTCTGTACTTACAGCGGGGGAACTTAGTACCAAACCTAGTTTGGAGGATAATGGGTTTAATTCAATACACACCAGTAACCTTTTGGATAGTATGGAACTAATTATGCGAACCTATACTTTAGTTATTGTGGAAAGACTGGAAAAAATGGAGAATAGATTAGGGAAAATAGAAGTAGATTTAGGCATGAAGAGAAGCATTACAAGTGAAGAAGCCAATATAGAGCTTAAATTGGTCTCAGACCCCACCCCAGTGGATAATACCGCCATTAATTCCCAACCACCATCCATCGGAATTGTCTCAGTATTAAATACAATTCCTAGCAACTCCCTAACGGATGCCCCGTCCTCTGGCAGACACCTTCTGAATGGGTTAGTTCCTACCCCTAAACCTGCCCATACCAATCTTACTACTAATCAGATAAATACTTTTGCGAGCACTACAACAGTCAGAACTAACTGCCATCCATCAATTTCTGATAAAAAATCTTTCAGAAATCAGGGCAGTAGCCCGATTGGATTAGTGAGAAATGAGGTGGGAGGCCTTAGGCTGACACGGGGGGAACAGATCAGGAGACCGCTACCGGATCTCCCACCAGAGGCTGTACCATATGTAGTGATCCTTACAGGGGTACCAGAGCTCCCAGAAAACAAGAGAGAGAGCTTTTCCCAATTAAAGAATAAAATAACCCATTGGCTGACACTACATAGGCCAATTGCTAGTAATATAGATGGCAAAATATTATATGTACGCCGTCTACAGTGGTTGGGTGGAAGACCTAAAGACATTGGGGGTGACGTGGTTGTGGTCAATTTTAGAGATTGTAATGCTGTACGTTATATCCTGAATTGGCCCCAGATAAATCTTAATAGCAGCATTTTTCCACGCCCTCTGACCTATTTTTACCCAAGATCAGTAGTGTTTCCCCTCCAACCTGCCCATGTCTACTCTCTTACTACTACTAACTTTTCCTCTATGCTAAATAATAGGAACTCGGCCTCTGTTCATCATGTAGCTCCAGCAGTAGCGCCTGGGTGGAATATAGTACCAACTAGGCCGGGCGCTGCTGTACATGTAGGCATGGATTGTCCAGCGCCATTTACTCCACTTGAGTTGTCAAATCGATTTGATGTCTTCAGCAGTCTGGATGCTTGCGATTGAAGTCTACAGTTAGCAGGGGAGGAGATGGAGGGTATATACTCCCTAACTTCAGGTGTTTTGGTTGAGGATTCGGAAGTGAATGCACCCAATGCCCCAAGTATATCTGATGGAGTTCCTGAATTGATCAGTGTCACTGCTAATGTGCCAATTATTTTTGATAACTGCATGCAAACAGACAACCAAGGAAGTTACTTAAGTGATTCATCAACTCATGGCTTAATAACAAATGAGGCTTTCCCTGGAGTTACGGGATACCTAGCATCTAGAGACCGGCCAGGGAAGGCTTATGAATCAGGCTATCAGATGGAGGTGGGAGGATTAGAGACAGAGGGAGTGCAGGTTAGTAGTAGTACTGGAGTCACAACAAATGTTCACAATCTTCTGGATAGAAATGTGGAGACCCAGTTCCTGGTTTCATGGAACGTGGCAGGTCTTAAAAATAAGATGGCATCCAGGGATTGGGCCTCCTTTATTGATCAGTATATGATTGTCAACATGCAAGAAACATGGGCATTAGAACCCCAATATAAATCAGGGTATCTTCACTTTGCAATAACTGCAACTAAAACAAACAAAGGAAGACCTAAGGGGGGTCTAACTGCGTGGGTAAAACAGGTTGATGGATTCACAACCACACAACTAGCTATTAATTCAAGGGATATTCTGGGGGTTAGGTTAAAATCTCCCTCATTTGGTGAACTCATCATTTTTAATGTGTATGCCAGGGGTAAGCCAGGAGGGAAACCATCAGAAGTTGTGGAGGCACTGGCCCACTATCTGAGTATTTGGAGGGGAGGTGCCAATATATTAATCTGCGGTGATTTCAACTGCTCCTATGAGCCTCTGGACCATATGGATCTAGAGCTCACGGAGGCTGAGGATATCTGCTGGCAAATTCCCCCCCTCAGTATACCCCCCATAAAACGGTGGACTCAGGCAGCCCTTCAGCTTAAGATCTTTAGCTTAGAACATGGGCTGAGAGCAGTGAACGGTAGGACACGAGGGGACGAGCAGGGCAATCCAACCTTTAATAATGGACTGAGTTCAAGCAGAATTGACTATATCTTGGTCAACCTCGAATTGTGGTCATCAATACGGGACATGACTGTAATTCATCGTATTGAAAGTGATCATAATCCTCTTAGTCTTGAGCTACAGCTTTATATAGGGTCGGGGTTAATTACAGACGAAATAACAAACGATATTGTCCTAGCAAACGACACACGGCGGGTCAGATGGGCGGAGTGTCTGGGTAAACCCGAAAGCATTAGCGATATGAATGATTTGGTAAAAGAAGCAATCTCTGAAATACAGGGGGAGTTAGATCATGAGGATTACTGTAAAAGGGTAGTTCATATCCACTCGACCCTCTTTTTTAAACTAAGCAAATATTTTAATATTCCAAGGAAGAGGAACCCTGGTAAGGGGAAAAGAAAACAGGAGTCATGGTATGACAAAAACTGCAGGACCGCGTATAAATCCTTAGTAGACGCAGTGCGTTCCACTGACAGGGAGGCTATTCGGGCGGCAAGGAACCACTATAAATGGACACAAAACACAGCAAAAAAAGCATGGGACATCAAATATTGGGAGGAGTTATTGGCAGCCAGTAAGTTCAGAGACTCGAAGGACTTCTGGCATCTTGTGAGATGGGGCATAGGGAATCAAAAGCCAATCCCGGTTAATCACGTCCCGCCAGAACACTGGGTCAAACACTTTAAGTCCCAGTTTGCTAAAATAAACAATGCCCCAATATTTGCCCCAGCCTCCCCTAGCCGCCCCTTACTAGTAAATTCGCTAGTGTTCACTAAGAAGGATGTTGAATGTGCCCTTAACTTAATACCTAAGGGCAGGGCCCCGGGCCTAGACAAAATTCCTGCAGATTTGTTTCTACATAACAAATCAGTCTGGGTCCCTTACATCGAACTATTGGCAAACACCATTGCCAAAGGTACTACGGTACCTGACATTTGGCGGGGAGCAGAAATCATACCAATATATAAGAAAGGTGACCGAGCGGACCCAGGAAACTACAGGCCAATTAGTTTAATAGCCTGAATACAGAAGGTTGTGGCTAGGATGGTTCTGCTCAGAGTCCAGAATTGGATTGAGGACTCGGGAGTCATGTCTACCTTACAGGCTGGCTTTCGACCCCTCACCAGCACGGTAGACCAAATTTTTAGATTTTCCACTATATACTGGAAATGGGTGGTTCTGGGGGGTGGTACACTCTATGCAGCCTTTGTTGATTTAAAGGCTGCATTTGATTTAGTTCCAAGAGACAGGTTGTGGAGAGCGCTCCACGAGCAGGGTATCCCACCAGAACAGCTCGCGGTTTTGATAAAACTACACGAAAATAACTATGCGCAGGTTAGATGGGGAAACCAGAGCCAGGTGACCGCCAGTTTTCCAACGGAAAGGGGTGTGCGGCAAGGGTGTGTGCTGGCACCCACATTATTTACTTTATATATAAATAAAGTTACGGATTATTTCAAGGATTCCACTACTGATCCACCCAAACAGAACGGCATCCCCGTCCCCCTGCTAATGTTTGCCGACGATACCCTCCTATTGTCTAAGACTCAGGAAGGGCTTCAGAAGGCATTAGATTGCTTTGAAAAATTTTGTTATGACTATGGGCTCTCTGTCAATGTGTCCAAAACCAAATTTATGACTATGCATAGGTACAGGAACATTAGAGGTAGAGTCCATATGAGCGGGGAACTATTAGAGCAGACTGATTGTTTTAGTTATTTAGGCATCATACTGGGCTCTAGGCTCCAGTGGAAGCCGCATGTGGCCCACTTAATTTCTAAACACGCACAACTAACAGGTGCCCTTTTAAGAGAATTCAAGAAGTCATCCACTAAACCTGTAGCTCCAGTAATAAAAATCTATGACTCTAAAGTTAGATCCTCTATGCTTTATGGAGCGGAACTGTGGGGGTCCTCAAATATAGCGGGCTTACAAAAATCACATAATAAATTTATCCGCTGTATCACAGGGCTTCCACCTTCCACACCACTTGTACCCTTGCGCATGGATTTGGGCTGTCAGAGTCTAGAAAATATATGCAGATTTAGACCAGTAGCTTACTGGAGAAGATTGTGGGTGACCCCAGAATTGCAACATTATGCGTTAGCACTTCTGGAAACACGTGATATGGATACCGGGGGTAAAATTGTATGGCTTAGAAAGGTTAAAACTCTTCTCATGTCATTAGGTCTGGGTGATCTTTGGGAGAATCCTCAGGAGGCACTGTTTCCAAACAAACAACAGCTAAAAGAGGTTTACTGGTCATTCATATCCCAGGAAGAGTTTCAGTCACACATTGCCCCATCACATACTAAGGCCTTCCTGGAGCTGAAACATACTCCTAGGTATGAGTTGTACTGGGATCTAATTACGCTGCCCCATGATAGGAAATTATTTCATCAGTTCCGAGTAGGTACTCTCCCATTGAACACGGTTACCTGTAAATGGGCATCAAGTAAGAATAATCAAATGTGCCCTTTCTGTACAATATACCCGGAATCCATAGCACACGTTCTCTTTATCTGCCCAGAATATAAAGTTCCCCGTCATAAATGGATTAGAGCTGTCTGTATTCAAAAGGGGATTATGACGGGGATTACTGCATTAAGAGTATTTCAATCTGACTGTTCTGAAACAATGGTGATAGCGATAGCTAAATTTTTGAAATGTATGTGGATTATAAGAGTTGGGAAATTGAAAGGTCTTCAGCCGTCAAAAGCCAGCCAAGTATAATAGTGGCATTCTTATTTTTATTATACAAATCTTAGTATGTTTTTATAGGAGACAGATATTTATTTTTTAATCGGCCGAGAATGGATATTAACTACGAAGTTTACTTAAATCCTGTGGTCTCTGTATTAGTGATATGCTCTCTGTGTATAATTTAAATATGCAGATTTCAATGTTGTGTTTGATGATGTAATGTGTCTTCTCTTTTTATTTATTTTATGATGAAATGTGTTTTAAATTGTCTTTTATGACATTTATGTCGAAATAAAGACTGAATAAAGATAAAGGTATATATAGTAATTTTTAAGCAATGATGACACTAAAATGGCAAAAATCCAATTAGTATAACCAGAGTTATACATTTTTAAAGTTTAAGGTATAAAATAGTGCCTAAAAGACCAAAGAGCCATTGACTCGAGTGAGACCGGGTCAAAGTAAAAAAATATGGCCGACTGCAATGCAGCGCGAGTCGGATACAAAAAGTGGATTGGGGTCGGTAGTCGCTTGCATTCGAACTTGGAAGATATTTGAAGAAAAGGTCTCTGTGAAGGTATAAGTTCAGGGGGCATGGCTGCAGGTAGTGTCTGAGGAGGAGGCTTGGCTTCGTCATAGGATAGCCACTGGATGAAGTTGTGGTGAAGATTTACGTTCAGACTTAGTTTCTTTTTTGGAAGTTGAAAATCTCCAGCGGGACGAGGCTGTAACCGATGAAGGACCACTCAACAGGATTTGCTGCTGCACAGAAGAACGTGGTGGGAGCTGCTGTGAACTCAAGCCGACTGGCAATTCAACGTAGGCAGACAGACGAGCAGGCTGGTCCCGCTCTCCTCTCAGTCCTCCAAGCAGTTTTTAACCAAAACATTTCTGAGTTCAAAGTTTTGGATTTTAGCTATCATGAGCACCTTCAACTCCACCACCAAGGGTCTAGAATTGGAGATTTTAGCTATCTGGGCACCTTTAACTCCATCACCAAGGGTCCAGAACTGAAGGGGCACCACTTGGGGGGTTAGGACTTACTCAGGATAGGCCAAGCTGTGGGTTCAAGAAGGTTGGAGCCTTTTCTGTCCTCAAGGCTCAGATAAAGAGGCAGGCAACTAGCCCTTGGAGTCACTCTGGTAGTCCTGGTTTCAAGAAGTGGAACAGGGCTCAAGAAGCAGGGCAGGCCTCTGAGGGTTCACGGTAGGCTTCAGGCAGAAACGTAGCCCTTGCAGGTGCAGCAAAGCAGTCCTCTGAGAGTCCTTCCTCAGGTCCAGAAAGTGAACTAAAGAGTGGGTCTTAGGCTCTTATTTTTAGGTCTCGCCTGACCCAGCGCATGCGCTGGTCTGGCGAGACATTTATTAGGTGGGTTTCGAAAGTGCTACCCACATTATTGTGCTGGCTACAAACGTCAGTGCACGATGGCGTGCACGCGCACAGCTGCTCCCCGCATTCCCCCCTCCCTTCTCGCCCAGCCATCTGCCTTTACTGCGCCAGCCTTCAGACCCATACCCCTCCCCCGCTGCTGCGCGCGCATCCCTAGCATGCGTCATCGCGGTCACTTTCGCTTTTAGAGTGATCGCGATGAGGCCCACTGTGTCAACCGAAGGCTAACGCTCCGCTCTCCTCTGGAAAAGCACTCTTCCCCCTAAGCCTCAAGTTTGCATCAGAGACATTCAATGTCCGCACTTTACAGAAGTCTCAACTCGGGTTATACTACCTGTTTTTGACCATTCACTATGTATCGAGCCCTGACCCCTCCCTCTTGGAAGATCTCTTCTGACGTGAGGGACCACCTAATGGTTTATAGCCAGCCTCACCCTGTTCTCCGTATCTGAAACATTCCTTCATTTGGCCAGCCACATCCTCCTCTCCCCTCCCCCATTAACCATGTAACCAGACCCGTCGCTGCCTCTTTCTTAGCTGCATAAATTAGTGACCACCGCTTCCCCAGCGCGCTTTTGTCTACGTCTAACCTTAATCAGAATCCTAAATTGGTCCGCTCCCTTATCTATTCTTATATTTAACTCAATATATTCATGCATTCGATATTTTTAAATGTGTTCCTTTACAAGAAACATGTTCAACACTATCAGCTGTGTTCGTATTATAAAAACCAACAAGCATTCTCTATACTTTGCTTCTTCTCAAAGATTTCCATTTACGTTCAGGTGTTCTCTCCAGATAACTGTTATAAGCCACACCCAGTGGCTTTGCAGTGCCAGATATTTATATGCCTCTGAGAGTGTCTGGCAATTCTCAGCAAGTCACATGCCACCCAAACTGCAAAGTCTCACACAAGTCTCAGAAACTATATCCCGCTCATACTCAGAATGCACTACTTCTCCCAGAGGTCTCTGTAAGTTGTCATAAACGAGAGACAAGGCAAGCACTGGAACAAATTGCCGCCCGTACACCAACCCAACCCCCCTCACTCGCCTTCAGCTCTCCCCAGACAGCGCCCGACCCCCTCCATGTCTCCCAAGCGCCCGTAGTAATTGCCACCAATCCAGCCGGCTTCATAAGGATGAAAGGCTGAGCTGAATGGAAGTCAAATCACTGGTGTGTGTGCTTCACTCTTAACACATCAGCCCAAGCTCTGCATCCCCTGGCTCCAACCCAGGACGGCGCTTTGCAGCAGCTGCAGTAAAATGAAGCGCCACGAACTGCACAAGGAGCACATCTGCCGGCCAGGCCCTGGACACAGAGCACACAGGGCCGCCGTCAGCCACCCCCTTTTCTGCTCATCTGACTGCCTCCCTCCCTGTCGCTCTCCTCCTCTGCTGGTCTCTTTCCTCTGCCCTCACCACTGGCTGCCATGTCTGCCCCCACTCCCCCCCAGTGGGTGCCTGCTGCTCCTTCCTTTTTTTTGTGTTTTGTTTTGTGCATCTTTTATATAGCGCGAACTCGACCCGAAGGTATTGGAGCGCTGTACATGAGCACCGTATTTACATTACATTGGTCTCTGCCCTGTGTTCCAGCCAACCCGTGGAGAGCCCAATGATTCCAACCTGGCCTGAGGAGGACCCCCAGGCAATGCACCTCTACAGATGTTCACTTGCGCCATTACCGAGGTGCTGCATTTCATCATATTCTTCGCGCCCTAGTAAATATGAGCCAATACTCTAATGCGAGATTAGCCGCCGCCTCCAAAGAAACAAAAACATTCTCACCCAGTGTTGCTGACTGCAAAGTACATGAATGTCCTTAACTAACATGATGTATTTCAAAGTCGCTCGTAGGATTTTGTCTCACTTCATGTTACGTCATTACTTCAAATCGTTTTTTGCTACGTTGATGCAGCAAAGTGATTCATATTACGACACTGCCTCAACGTATTTCATTAAGTTCCACTCTTGCAACGCACTTCACATCATTCACTCGCTACTAAGTGCTTAATGGTACTCTGCAGCAAAGTGCTTTTTCTTAACCCTCTGTAGCACAGCATTTTGTTACTCAATTTAAAAGGGGTCAAGTCTGTGGTTATTGTAGAGTGTTGGCTGTTAACCCCTTCGGTGCCACGCCCTTTCCCCCTCCTGTGCCGGGCGTTTCCCACGCGGGTGGGTTTCATGACGAGATAGTCTCGTCATGGGCACAGCGCGACCGTGCTCCATGACGAGACTATCTCGTCATGGGCACAGAAGAGGTTAAGGCTCAAGTAAACACAGGTAATAATGATAATCTTCCTACAGTCAAATCGCACTTTGAACTTAGCACTCCATCTACAAGTTATATCTCGTTTGTCTAGCATGCAGGATAAGTTGGTCACGGTGAAAAGGTGAAGGTAATAGCATCTTCTCACCCTTAATCTGTAAGTGTGCACAGTGGCCCAGCTGCACTGACATGCATCAGGCAAGTGTCTTGACAGTGAGTGTAGTTTCAATGTACCCCTCACACATTTTCTTCTGTCTTGTTTCTTTCCCTATCCTTTTAATTTCTAATGTATGTTGCATTTTATTCTTACTGTTTTCTCTTTTCTCATAGATATTTTATCGAATTTTTATGCATATCGAAAATCCAACATCCACAATATTTTTGTCTGAAACATGCTGTTTGTACACTTTTTCAGCGATTGACGGGATCTGCCCCCTTTTCAGACCATCACCCCAGCATGGGAATACAAAGCCTCAAGTGGATTGACAAAAGAAATGGTGTCTGCATTTTTGTCTCCCAACTCATACTGAAAGTGCCAGCAACAGTCCATACAATAAACATTATGTACAAGATTCCTACCCTCTGGGACCCATAATAATTATATAGCCCTCAGAGTTCTAGGACATGATATAGACCAGGATTTCCTCATGAATAATCTAGACCAGGATTTCCTCATGAACAATCTATTAATGGGTCCCAGATGTATTGAAAGTTATCACAATCGTCTTGGAAGTCACATGTTAACATCTCTGTAGCCATTATGAATGAGAACCTTCTCAGCCAGGCATCCAGAGATGAAGATGAGACCATTTTTAACGAGCGCTATAAATTGCTGGACTGCTAATAACATATTTGTGAGTAGCGACCAATCATTTTTCATGCCTGAAGGTCTTAAGCTCAATACCTGGATCAAGGGGTCAGCCAGTATCAGAGAGCTCAAACTCATTTGATGTGGCTCAGTATCTCCTTCCAGAAGCACTCACTGTTTACACAAGGCTACATCTTCTTAAGTTTGTGTGATTCTAAGAATCAGTTGAACATTATCTTATAAACTGTTTACTGATGCTGTATACTACGTGTTGACCTCTAGAGGCCTCCCCAGAAAACCTGCCACTGTTCACTGTGTTCACTGCATAGAATTCTTGTCCATCTTCCTGTATATATTAACCTAATATTTCCGCGTCGTCAACACTTGGAACATATTTGATATTAGTCCTCTCATGCATTCAAAACAGCGAAACATTTTTTTCTAATGCCATCAGATCTCTTATTGTCTTCAATGTATTGATTTGTGGGAGGGCCTAATGTCATAGCTTAAGATAGTGTAGTCTCCCTGCTTCACAAACAGCAAAATCTATCTTACAAGACCAAGATGTTGAAATTGATACTTCCCCTTTCTCCAATCAGTAAAGCTTTCACACATGAGTGCTGGTGTAAAATCTGGAATATTTTGTAACAAGGTATATAGCAAATGGAGTGAACTAATTTTGAATTTCTGGATACAGTGTAACACGTTTTCGTGAAATGTCTGCTAAGCTATGGCAAAATAAGGGTAATTGGCTTTATGTAATGCTTAAACGGTAGGGATAACAGAGATTCCCAGGTGTTTTTTTCCCTTTGCCATTCATAATGGGGAAATCCTTTCTAGTTACTCCTTTTCTCTGGGATGTAATCTCATTCCCAGCATTTGTGGTTTGACCACATGCATTTCAAACTTCAATATTGTCTTGTATTGTTTTATGAATTCCAATAGCTTTGGGATTAAAGTTTCTCTTTCTCAATACAAAAAAAACATACACAAGTAGATGGATATTGAATTGTTTACTTCCAAGTGGTATCCCCTCTATTTTCCCACTGCCTCAATCTTGATAGCTGAAGGCTTTACCTTAAGGCCAAAGAGGAGTGGCGAGAAGGGGCAGCCCTCTCTGGTTCTTGTTCCTTTACCAAGGAAGAAGGACTCTACCCTCTCTCTGTTGATCACAGCTTTAACTGTGAGGGCTAAGTCTCTTGCCGAAACACATGTTTGCATTGTCAGCCTATGTGCTTCTTATTAGAAATGCATCAAGGAACGACAAATCCATTAGGCCAAATGCTTTTTCAGCATTGACTGATAGGATGGTCATAGGTGGTCCTCTATTCTATTCTATTCTATTCTATTCTATTCTATTCTATTCTATGGAACTTAGAAACCACATGGCTACCCAGAAGGACTTCCAGCGCTCCGACAGCTAAGAAAGAATGTTGATGCCGGCCAATGGGTTAGAACAAAACGTTTTTTTCCAGTTTCCTGAATGTTGCTTCTTAATCAATCTATCTTATGTGCTGTGGTAGTGCATTCCAGAGCTTATGGACGAGGAAGTCGAAGGCCCAACATCCACTCCTAGCTCTCCTTATCCTGGGGACTACAAAGAGTTGCTGATTAATGGACCGCAGCGATCTGGAGGGTTGTAGAGAGTAGGTCGTTTTAGGACTCTTTTTTATGCATTGCTCATTTAGCCAGGCAGAGTCCTTTGAAGTGTATCCTCTTAAGCACTGGCAGCCAATGTAGGCTAGCGAGTACCCTGGTTGCTGAGTGGTGTTTGAGGACTTTCCACAATATCTGGGCTGCAACATTTTGAATAGCCTGTAGTCTTTTTATGAATGCGTTGGGACTTCTCAAACATAGGGAGTTCCCATATTCAAGCCGTGACATGATTAAGCCTTGTACCACTATCCTACGAGATGGTTCGGGTGGCAATCTCAGCAGCTTTCTTGGGGTTCTTAGAATGCCAAAGCATGTTGCCACCAGTTTTTTACTTGCATGGCCATTTAGAGTTTGTTGTCTAGCGAAACGCTCAGACTTTGGACGTCTGTTTTGGGGGTGGGTTGATTGCCAAGAGATTCTGTCCATTTTCATTCTATCAACATAGCGGGGTTGTTTCCAACATAATCACCTCGGTTTTCTCTCCATTTAGATTCAAGCTGCTTTCTGTCATCCTGTCTATGGCATGCTTAAGGCAGTCGTTAAGGTGGATGGATGTTTCGTCTGTTTAATGGGAGAGGGAGATGATAATCTGTCTGTCATCCGCATAGGATATGGCGGAGGGGCCATGGCCATTTATGATGTCTGCCAATAGGGTGACATACAGATTAAATAAGGTGGCTCTCAAGAATTAGCCCTGAGGGACTCCACAGTTAAAAGGGTGGGTTTTTGACAGTATGGCTCTGTTGCAGACTTGGAAAGTTCTGTTATGGAGGACGGAGTTAAGCCATTTAAGTAAGGTCCTGGCTATGCCTAGTTCTTGTAGCCTATTTACTAGCACTGGGTGGGAGACGGTGTCAAATGCCACTCTAAGACCCAAAAGGATCAAGGCAGCTGACCCACCTTGATCCAGGATTTATTTAAGCTCCTCCATGACTGCAAGTAGGGCCTTTTCAGTGCTGCTTCCTGATCTGAATCCGGTTTGGGAAGGGTGTAGTATGCCGTTTGCTTCTAGATATTACACCAGATTCGTATGAACACATTTTTGCTGGGCCCTGGAAGAAGGGAGATAGGATGATAATTTTCACACTTTAGGGGGTCGGCTAATGGCTTTTTTAATAAAGGCTTGACAATGGCATGTTTCCATGTGGCTGGGACCTTTCCTGAGTTAAGTGAGGAATTCCATCTTATTCAATTTCTCTGTGAGATGGAGTATCCTATGAATACTGTCAAATGTCGCTCTATTTGTGATATACTCTGATCGGTATGAATGTATCCAATTGTGCATATCGTCCTGTACATAATTGGCCAAAAGCTTTGTAAATATGTTAAGACCAGTATTCCATGGACCACTGCCTACTCTTAAAAAAATAAAAAGGAAACTTTTCATTTTTCTTTTTTAAATGCATCCCATATTCATTTAAGGAAAACTGGCTGCATTAAATAAAATAATTGCTTAATTGAAAAAGCAATCACAGACATGGTGGTCTGCTGACCACAGCAGACCACCAGCCCCGTGAGTACAAGCCATTCCCAATTGGTCGCAAATTGTGACCTGCCTCATGAATATTGATGAGGAAGGTAATTTGTGACCCCACTGGGAATCGCTAAATGTGTCTGAGTGTACATTAGTACATTTCATTTTGCGAGTCTGTAATTGAGAGTCGCAAAAAATCGCAATCAGAGACTCGCAAAATGAAATGGTTGTACATCTGGCCCTAAGAATCTAACCACTTCACAGGTTACATCTTATTACTGCCTAGCATATAAAAACCTTATTGCATACTTACTGGCATTCCATATTTAAACAGAGAAGTTTTTCAAAAGATCACCTTAATAGTAAAATATATAATCTGTCCAATACTAAGTGCATACTAGAACAGCGCATCCTGAGGCCACAGCGGCAGTTCCCCTCTCCATCTAAGGATGGTTTCAACGCTTCCCATTGCACATATAGTGGGTTTCATCCTATTGTAAAGTTTATTAAAGCCTTTTACATAATGGGGTTGGGTAATTCTGTGACAGATGGGTACACTGTTCAATCTTGCCTAGAGGCAGTCAGATAAGCAGTAGGTTTCTTTGATGCCAGGTAACTGAAATCCCTGGTTTTGACTCCACTTTACCTTTTGTATTATTTCCTTCTTCGATAGAAGCAAGGTAGACTCAATATTGAAATCCTTTCAATTGAAATAGTTGGCAATCCGACCCAGTCGATTTCTTAGCAGTCTATACCATCTTGGTTCACTATTGATTGTTTCACTTAGCAGTAGCTCACTACTTTTAGTTTTGGGGTGCATATATAGAGGTTCGTTACTATACAGTCCCTTGATTTCAAATTAGCTCAAATTCTTACTGCTTGAATCATTGCATATTTAGGGAGCCCAGGAGGTTTTTGATTCAGTCCCCTCCTGTCTTCTTCCAATCTGTGTTTGTGCCTAGATATAAAATCTCTGCTCCATATAACATTTGGGGGTAGGGAGGTGACATTATGTGCTGACAGCATTCATTTTAACAATGGGACACCAAAGACCTTTTTTGTTTCTTTAGTTCTCCTACTGTAGTAGACGTCCAAGTTTTTAAAGTGTCTAAGTGCATTTTCCAGTTGAATTGAGACTACTAAATGGTTGGCCATATAATATTTACTGAAGGCTACTAGTTTCCTTTGGATTCCAGCTTGTGTCATGTTCAATAGATTAAAACAGTCTCCATATAGTAAACAGGGGACATGTATCTACTCTATCTTTAGCCCATAGGAATCTGGTTTTTGTATAATGACTGGCAGATATGCCAGGTAAAGTGCAAAAAGGGAGGGTGCCAATACATACCCTTATCCAAGACTCTCTCTATTGGGATTTTACATGATAATGATCCAAATTCGTCGAATTCCACGCTTGTCAAATTGCCCCTATGTACTTCTTTCAAAGCCGTTAGGAATGTTCAACCTTGAAGTTGTTATAATCAATCTAGTCCTTCACAAATTTCAATAAAGCTTTTGCATTAATTTCTGCTCCAAACTCTAATAAACAATCATTTTTTGTTGTCAATTAGGCCCTTTTACTTAAAAATGAGCTTAAGGATTGCATCTTTACAACTATCTGGAAAATGTCTTCTTTTGTGATGGTTTGGAAAACAAGCACATATATTCACGTCCACCATTCTATGATATTCTTTGCTACGATTCCTTTCAAATTGTTGGACCATGCAACTCTTGATAAATTAAGTGTAATATTTAACTTTTTTAGACTACTAACAGGCATATACGCTAGACGGGCTTCTACAGTAAGCACCTTATTTTGCTTTTCCTTGTCTCTACTTTCATATAGCTCGCTCAAAAACTTTACTTCTCAGATCATACATCTGGTGGGACTGGTCCCTTATCTTGACCAGCCTCGAAAATGTTCTCTTATCCTTCGAGGATATCACTTTTATCATTTCATCCTAATTGGCCATGTCATGTATTATCTTTTTCATTTTAATTGAGGCATCATGTTCTGCTGTGATTTCATAATAGTTTTTATGTGCAGTAGTATTCCAGTTTTTTTTTACCCTTTTCTGTCCCAATCTCCTCATCTAGCTCTTTAGGTAATAACAGTGCCCATTCAACCAGATAGCTCTTTTAAATTGTCTTATATTCCTGCCTCAAGCATTAAAGAATGATGATGGATTCATGGGTCCCCTGCTCACTTTGCCACTGGATTCAAGCTAGCATGGCTCACCCCTAAACCGGTCCCTGGATGCTTGTTTCCGGTCCAGGGAAGACCTGGTTTTTCATTTCAGGCTGGACTATTTCCATGAGGAATAGGGTCAAGACTGACGTGCATATGGCTGGGCCGGAACTGGGGTGGCGAAGTGAGCTAAAGAACGATGATGGATTCAACTCAGGTCTGTGAAAAGTTTCAGCGCTCTGTCCATCATCTTCTTTTTTTGCAGAGTTTTATATAGCGCGAACTTGACCCGAATCCAGTCAGGTATCAGAGCGCTTTACATAGCACCAGTTACGTTACATGAGGACACACATTCATTCGTTGTTAGGCACGGGGAGATTAAGTCACAGGTTGTTCAGCGTCATTACCAAGATTCGAACCCAGTTCCCCAGGTCTGAGGTCGAGCGCCCTAGCCGTTAGGCCAACTCCTCTCCCCCTCCTTGTGTTTGCTTAGTGTTATAACACGTCATTCATTACTGTTTTTTTAAAACTGTTTCTGAAAGTACATAGGACTGTATAGAGCTGCCTGTTTCACTGGGTGAAATAGGCAGTCCCAAACAGTAACTATATCTACTGACTGACTAGAAGTATAGCATAGAGAAAGAGCGAGAGCTTTCTCAATAATAAAGTTATCTTAGTCATCTGCATGGATTTACAGGCCACCAAGTTGGCTCTGTATAGCTCTTGGCGCCCCCTCTGCCATCGAAGGTGGAGGGATGCAAAGCTCTCACCACTGTTTGGGCAATCAGGCAAGAAACAGCGACCAATGACAAGACAGAGAGCCACATTTAGAATATGGCAGGCCACTGTGAAATTGTGTTGGGGGAAACACTTCTGCCGGTTCACCATATTTACTTTTTCTGTCCAGGACTGCCATGGTTCAGATGGCCAACCAGGACAGGAAAAATGCCAGTTGATTGGGTGTTCTAAATATGGGCTACTCTTTGACTGCTTTTCACCAGTGGTACATTTGCTTGGAGGTTTTTCCTGATAATTGACTTGGCACAGGTTTCACTTATAGTTAAAATGAACTGCTTCCTCCACTTTAAATTGGGAAGGCAATATGAGAGGTGGGTACAGGGAGTTTCTCAAAATTTCTGGCAGATGTCCATTTACCTCCCATGTCTCAATGAGACCAGTGTGTTGATATATAATTTTAAGCTTTGTGCTGCAAATCTTGTATCTTTGACAAGCTGTAGCCATCCTGCCAAGGTGATGAACAGCTGTCGTACTCAGTGGAGGCTGGTGACATGTGAAAGTGGGGGTAAAAGTTCTGGATGAGTGGTTGATTGGCATCCGAGTGCTTCAGTACATTGGAAGACGGGGGTGGATGTTCCGGACAGGCACTCCAGTGGGCTAAGCCAGTCCATCCATCCATCCATCTACTCACACCAAAGAGATAGAGGGGCATGTTCACAAGGATCTAGAGAGAGGGGGAGAGAGAGATAAGAAGAGAGGGGGAGAGAGAGAGAGAGAGAGAGAAGAAGAGAGGGGGAGGGAGAGTGCCGCCACATGTGCACCCAGGCCACACTGCTCACCTTCTGCCATCGGTGTGTCTCCAACCACTTGCCGGTATGTATTGCAGTTCACCAGGTCACAGATCTGAGACAGACCAGTCATCTGAAACAGAGTCCAGATACATGATTGGGACAGTACACACAATTGCACAAGACAACATCACCTGCTTGCCCATGCACACCCAGGCAGAGGCACCCCAGCCCCTCCCACTGCCCATCGGAGCATGCCCGCCCATGCACACCCAGGCGTCACTGCTCACCTTCCGCCACCACATGCCACCACATGCCGCTGCAAGCCACGAGCCCGGGGTCCGCGAACATGGCACCCTCCACATCATGAAGCCCCGCTCCGCAGGCCACCAGGTCTCATGTTTGGTGCTGGGTCTTGATTACTCCATGGCAGAGGACATACCAGTGCACCCGGCCTCATCACAGGCTGCACACCCGCTCAGCCCAATAGGTGCCACTAACTCTGTGATCCCGGAAGCGACACCACGTGGTGGTAGGCCTGCGCTGCCCGCTGGCTCTGGCCTACACTGCGGTCCAGCAGGGCACACAAAACCTGAGCTGTCCGGACCGCCGGAACGGGGCATCATCGCACGCTGCACACCGGCTCAGCACTTAAGGAGCCCTTACCTCAGTGCACCCAAAGTCACCGTCCCGTGGCGGGGTGCCTGTGACGGCCGCAAAGCTTCGGGTGCCACTAACCCTGTGCAAACCCAGTCAGTTCCACGTGGTGGTAGGCCCATGATGGCCGCAAGGCCTCGGGTGCCACTAACCCTGTGCGCAACAACTCATGGGCCCTTGATGATTGAGAACCGTGGAGCGTCCGTCATCCAGTCCCCACCGGAAGAGGGGAATGTGACGTCATCGGCCCCTTATGTTGGCAGAGTCACATGGCCTGTGACGCCTGTGCCGGATGGGTGTGGTGTGTGTGCAAACCTGCCCTCAGGGAGTGGCTGTGACATGCTGACAACTAGACCAGTGACCTGCACACCACCAGCGAGTATGCCTGCGACGGGTAGCTATGAGGGCCCCCCTTAGAGCATAAGCGGAGTGGTCTGGCCTGCTGTACGCCAGACCAGTGCAGGGTTGCAACAATGACTCGTGGGCTCTGGGCGTTATTCAGTCCATGTCCGGACATGGAAGTGACTGATGCATGTGTCTCTGTTGTAGTGTCCACGGCACCCGGAACACAATATGCAATTTAGCACCCTTGGACTGGCATCCCACAGGATGAGCATCATTGACGCAAGGTAAATCACTGTCCCTACATTCATCCACACATTCATACATGAATGATGAAAGACATAACACAGCAGTGCGTTACTGGATGTTTATTGCACATCTAGTGCAGTTTTGCAGCTTGAGCGGTACAGGGCAATGCCAAGCACACTACACAATATGGGCCCATGGAGGGCCAATCAGAGTCCATCCAGGGATGACAAGTACTGCGGAAGAGGAAGGGTACAGTCCGCAGTCTGGTCGCCATGTCATTGGTCATCAAACAGGATATGGCAGTCCATGTCGCAGTCCAAGGTAAGTGCATTGGAGTGTATCGGGGGTCAGTGGAAGGTCATGGGACCATGTGCGGCACCAAGCAGAAACAGGTCTGGTGGCGGAAATGTATGCTAGTGCCTCCTGATCACAAACCCATCCACATTCTCGTCCCCGGAAGTGTGCTCTGCCCCACCTGTAGGTGTTGCAGTACCGGCTGAGGCACTGTGTGCCACTGACACATCAGGTGCCGGAGTGGATACGTCTGCCGCACTGTGAGACAATGGCACACCAGGGGGTGGAGATGTGGATGGTGTGGGGGCAGCAGCATTCATCAGCGCCACACCTTGTGGCAGCAATGCCATGATGAAGATCTGCAGGGCATGGTAGATCCCAGCTACATTTCGCTGGTGTGCAGCGGTGGCTGCCATCCTTTCCGCCTCCATCCGCACCATGTCCTACATGAGCCTCCGCATGTGTGCCAGCTCACGGCTGGTATCGCTGGAGCCCCTCTGAGCGGACAGGTGTTCTTGTCTCT
Organism: Triturus cristatus; assembly: GCF_964204655.1. NCBI lineage: Eukaryota > Metazoa > Chordata > Amphibia > Caudata > Salamandridae > Triturus > Triturus cristatus. The sequence continues at coordinate 1,057,414,334 of NC_140584.1, read as the reverse complement.
GCGTCATGACTCCAGCGATGTCAGTCAGGGCTTGTTGGAGACCATGGAGCAGGCCTAGACACCCATGAATGGCATCCAGTTTGGTAGCCATGATGTCGAACCCCACCCACACCTGCTCAGTCGTCTCCCTCTGGCCCTCCAGCACACGGCGTTGGAAGGCCGTGTTTTGTTCCTGGGGGTCTTGGGAGACTGCCGGACCGTGGGTGCCTCCTGGTGGGTGGTTTGGGTGGTGGGTGGGGTCTCCTCGATGCAGCTGGGCAGCCCTGATCAAGGAGGTGAGTCGCGGATGATGTCAATGATGTCTAGGAGGGCTTGTGCTTCGATGCTGGGGTTGTCCTCCTCGTCATCAGTGAAGAGTGTCTGGGACTGCTCTGTAGGGGGTGTTGATGGTAGCCCTGCAATGTGAAGGGGAGATGGTGTATTGCAATGTGTCCACATGTCTGTAGCCGCATGGTAATGCTGACATTCAGACAGCATGGCATTGTACATTGTGACAGTCTATAGATCTGGGCGATGACCCAGTGTCATTGAGGGCGTGCACTGTGCTCTGCTGATTGTGCATGTGTGCCATCGTGGTCATCTCCACCCGTTCCCCCAGTACCTGGTGGTCACTCACCCAGTTGCAGTTGTGTTGTGTCCTGTCGAGCAGTGTCCGGTCCCCCGACTCCGGCCACAGTATCCACACTGATGATTGTCGACACCAGCTCCTCCATGTGGCACTGGGCCCCCACCTACAGTCTGCATTGCTGCCTACTGGTTGGCTGTGAGTTTCTCCTTGGTATTTCGCTTGATGTCATTCCATCGCCTCTTGACCTTGTCCATTGTCCTCTTGTGCTCTCCGACGGCATTCACTTTGTCCACGATGTCCCGCCATATTCCAGTTTTGGTGCCCAATGACACGTTGGAGGTGACGAACAGTTGTTGATGGTGTTCCATCACCTCCGTGACTATGATCCTGTTCGCCTGCGGACTGAACTTCGTCTTCCTCTTCTTCTTGTCCTTGCCCTTCCCTGTCCCTGAGGTCCCGGGCTGGTCGTCCGGGGTGCTTGTGGGGTTGCGCTCGTCCTCTACGCCTGCTCCGGCTGCCTCCATGGTGCTTGGGTGTTGGTCAGTTTGTGTTTGGGTGTTTTTTCTACTTTTATGGTGATTTTTCCCGCCTGCCAGGTGTGTGTTGCAGGCCTGGTGCTGCTTAGCGCTGATTTCCTCATCACGCTTTGGCCCATCGCAGGTTTTTTGGCATTGGGGTTTGTGTTTTTATCTCCATCGAGGTGGTTGTATCGCGGGCATTGGCAGCGGTTTCGGCAAACTATCACATGGGGCCACCTTGTTGTGAATTCCACGTTAACATATTTTGGTGATGTTTAGCACACGTTCTTGTGAATATACCCCAGAGTGTACTGGCTGGATTGCTCTGTTCTAATCCTGGCTTCAACAATCGGGTCCAAGAACATGTGTGATTTTTGGCAAATCGTTTCAACATCCAGTCCTTCCAACTGTAGATATGTGCAACTGTACAGTCTGGTATCTAGCAGGCTGCATTTATAAATGCTCTATCTACCGCTACAAATGAGAATCTAAAATAATATAACTAGTTTGCATATTGTCTCTTTTTTTCTCAAACACGCACATCTACACAGAGGAAGACGTTTATAGCATGTTGTAATATTCTTTTCGCATATCACACTGTTGCGGGCCATATGTACAAAAATGCTTTTAATATGGCAAATTATCTATTGTGTAATGTATTCGTGGTCCACATATTCAGGTGAAGAAAAAATTCAATTCTAACTCATGAAACCCGTGGTGAGATCACATATGGAAAGACATGACATCCACAATAAGTTCTGTTTTGAAATTTCCATAATGTTCAAAAAGGTACCTCTCGTGTGAACTGCCTGGAAGTGCAGAATCCTTTAAAAACCGCAAAGCAGAATCACAGCGCACAGATGTGGAATAGGAGCCGCACCTGCATATTATAAGAACACAGTACATGAGATATTCCGTCTATGGGCTTACTATCTAATCCTCGTGCGCCCTTTACTTGATCATCACTGCTTCATCGCTGGTTCGCCGAATCCACTATCAAGTGAGGTAATTCATGACCGGCATGACTCGTGCGTGGGGAGGTTGCGCGGGGGTTCGCGTGTGTGGAGGGCATACTGGTTTTTTTTAACTTACCTTACCGGGTCCCACGCCGCCTCCGCTCTTGGCTGGGTCCTTCTTATTCCTGCTACTTTCCTGTTCTCCTGCCTCTGGCAGGAACAGGAAGCAGACAACCTCCCTCCCCTAAGCCAATCACAACGTTGCAATGGCAGCGTTGTGATTGGTGGGGACGGCACCCAGTCGGGCGCCTATGGGGAGGCCATTTTCTTTATGTAGGCTGCATGCAGCCTACATAGAGAAAAGGGAGAGTGCGCATGACTATTTTGGCCGACCAAACAGTCAGGGACCACAGCATTGGGCAAGCCGCTCTTCCCCGACCCACCCACCTGCCCGCCCTCAACCAGGCAGACCCTTCTGGTTTCTCGCAGTGCGAGAAGTGCGAGAAGCAGAAACATGAAATGGTAGTTTTACCATTTTATGTTTCTGCTTCTCGCACTGCGAGAAAGTAGTGAGGTGACGCCCCTCCGCCCTAAATGGGGAGCCACCCCTGGTCCTACTTGTTGTGTTGTGTCCTGGGTTGTGACATCCAAATACCTGAGCTACAGCATCATTTAGAATTTGACACATAAGGAGCACCGCTGTTAATAGGCGGTGTTCGTGTCCTGCCAAACTTGCAGATCCCCTGTTCTATTTAGAGTCAAGCATTGCTGGATTTCCACTACTTTCTATGCCAGTACAAACCTTTGACCATGGGCTGTTGTTATTTTGTTTCCTGCGACCAGAGAGAAATTCACAGAGATCTCCCATTCAACCGGTCTGAAGTTGTGGAAGCTTCTTCCAAGATCCAGGGGAACTTTTGTGAGATTTATGTAAATATTTTCCTCTTTGTCGTTCCAATTGACTTTGATCCCAAAGTCCTACATAGTTCACTCAGAGCCCGCCTGCCGCTTAATGCAGGTCAGGTGCAGCTATAAACATCCTTAGGAGTATTATCTGTGCAGCTTTCCAGATGCTTTATTGGGCTTCTTCTAGAGCCAATTGCACCTTCCATTCACATGAACGTTTACTGAAACTGCTAACATTATCTGTATTGCTTTCTCCAACTTTTTGTGGGTCCCAGTTAAAACATAATAACAATTTTCATGGATATTAGTACATTATGGCCCTTTACATTTTGCATCATCTTTTTTGTATTACAGTTCTTCCAACCCCGCCAGCATTGCAAAGCCTTGAGCTTGGCCTGCATTACCTAAAGGTGAGCCATGGATAGCACACAAATGCCTTTCACATGCCTCTGAATTAAGGTATTGTGAGAGCTCAACTGTAGTGCGAGTCACTTGAAAACCATTTTTGCAAGGCTGTTGCATCTTCTATGTCACTGTGGATCATTTTATTGTTTGCTGAAAAATACACAGATTTCAACAAAGAGCAATATTTTCTAGCTCAAACTGATTGAATGGTACTTTAAAATGTGCTAAGCATTGTGGAACACAGTGACAGACATTTGGCAAATTTTAACTGGCCTCCATTGAGTTGTTCATTCCACTGTTCAGTAATTAAACTGACACGAATGAGATAAAACACTCAATCAGACAGTGTTAACGAAGGACTATTTTTTTTTTTTTAACTTTACGTGGGAATTTATTTTTTAATTTAAACTTGGGAAAAACTATTTCAACTTAATTTAATATAATTAAAATAATTGAATTTTAAAATAAGAATTAAGTTTATAGAGCTGTAGCTTTTTTTCTCTTGCTCTGCAATTAAAATAAATATATAAAATTAATTTGGGCGGTGCAATGTCCTTCTTCTGACAACCCCTACTCAGTTGGGCAGTCTGAGGAAGTTTTCCACTGACATTCCCATTGGAATGCCCATCTCTAAATGAGGCGGGTGGACCAAGGGTATGCCGTGAAGAGTACTCCGCCATGTTTGTGACAGAGTACCCTGTCTCCAAACTAAATCAGACCCAAGTCATTAGAAGACATAGGCTGGGCTTTGATGTCACCTAGAGGAGTTTTCACTCTATCACTCTATGCTATTTGCTGTTTGGTGTATCATTCCGCCTCCTTTGGTGTGCTTGAATTCCAAATCATGAGGGCCTATTTTACTATCATAAAAGTACACCAACTCGTCACACATCCTAATGCTAAGTTAATTCTTATTAACTTTTCTGATTACAGAGTTAAGGAAAAAGTTTTGTCAAAAGCAATTCAGCAGAGACAGTTTTGTATCAATGATGGGACTAAATGTCGAATTTTCCCTGACATGTCTGCTATTTCAGCTCATGGACGTAAGGAGTTCGTGAAAATGCTGTATTTGTTTAAAGCCCAGGGAGCTCAGGCATCGATTACACAGCAATCAAAGTTAAGGGTGTTGGTTAAGGGAAAATTTCATATGTTCTCACGAATAGATGAGGCACAGGATTTATTGAAATAAATTTCTGTTTTAAAGTGAGTTTGTGCCGTCATATTTTTGCATGTTGAGCGGCGCGGAGCACTGTTCTCCATTCTTTTTTCGTTTATAACATTGGGGTGGAGGGCCAGATCATCTGGGGTGCAGGAACAGGGCACCTATTTTAGCGAAGGAGGGAGAGGATGTGGCTTGCGGGGTCCAAGGGGAGGTCCACATTCCTGGGTTGGGTTGTAGGGGTGGGATTGAGGTTGGGGTAGAATTAGGCTTACTAAAAAATGAACAGGAAAAATATGAACTGATCAGGATTAGAATTGTTTTTGATGGAAATTTTGGGAGCTATGGAGGAAATCAAATAAAATGGGGCCAAAAATGCAGAATATAAAAATTGTCACTTGCAATGTTAATGGGTTACTTAATCCCCGGAAAAGTGGGGCTATCTTAAACTGGATAAGTACTCTCTCGCCTGAGATCATATTCCTACAGGAGACACATTTTAGGACGAATACTCCTAAGATGTTACTTCCAAAGAAATATCAGTTAGCATATTTTTCTTCTGCTAATGCAGCTGTGCGTGGAGTAGATATTGTGTTATCCAATGTCTATGACTGGCAGGTCAAGGAGGTGCTAAATTATTACGCTCCTATCGAAGATGATACTGAAGCACTGGGTCAAATATATCAATTAGTGGCACAAATGGAAGGGATATTAATTCTAGGAGGGGATTTTAATTTTATTCATAAGTTGTCTTTAGACACATCTAATAAAACAAAGCCCCAAACGGCAAAAATAATAAATAATCAAATAAAACATTTCTCGTTAGTAGATCCCTGGAGACAGAGCCATCCCAGTCTTTTACAATATACTTGTTATTCGGCAAGATATAGATCAGCCTCCCGATTTGATTATTTTTTAGTAGATAAATCAGTTGCCAATGGTCCGGCAGAAATATTGGCCAACTCCTTTTCAGATCATTCTCTTGTTTCATTTACGTTGAGGTTAGATATAGCTGTAAAAAAAAAGGCCAGAGGGCAATTTGATAAATCTTTATTACACGATATTATTTGGATGAAGGAAACCAAAGGGTTTATTAAGGAGTTTTTTCAGTTCAATTTAGATACCACCCCGTTGTTTATGGTCTGGGAGGCATTTAAATCCACTCTTAGAGGTCGAATTATATCTTATAAGGCAAGGACAGGTAACCAAAGGAAACAAAAGATTGTGCAATTACAGACTGCTGTTGAAGATGCTAGATTAAAAGCAACCTTAACGAATACCCCAGAACTTATTAGAAAAGAACAACTTCAAGAATTAGTTAGTGCTAAGGAAAATCTAAAGGATTTTTTTTATTAGAGGAAATAGCAGGGAGTAAGGCTTATCAACAAAAAATATATGAGGAAAGTCAACAGATTGGTAGGTTTCTGGCTTGGTCCACGAAATCACAGAAAGCTGCACAAATAATTAGCCAAATTAAAAATACAACAACTGGTATATTAGTAGACGATAAGTCAATAATTGCTGAGGTTTTTTTAGCATATTTTAATCAAATTTATGGAGAAATACAGGCTATAAATCAGGAAGAATTTTTGAATTATTTTGAAGCATTAGAGCTACCATTATTGTCACAACAACTTCAGGAAAGATTAAATTCTAAAATAGACATTGCTGAAATTCAATCTGTATTAAAAAATATGCCTAATGCAAAGGCTAGTGGAGCGGATGGGTTTCCTGTGGAAATATATAAGGCATTTCAAGAAGAATTATTACCCTTTTTGGTTGAACTTTTTAATAAGATTACAGAAGGTATAGCTATTCCACTAAGTTTTAATGAATCGGTATTAGTTGTTTTCCTTAAAAAAGATAAAGACCCTACTAATCTTAGTTCTTACCGTCCGATTAGTCTGTTAAATACAGATTATAAACTGCTCATGAAAACATGGGCGAGAAGGATAGCCCCCTGTGCAGAACAATTGGTGCATATTGACCAAAATAGTTTTATCCCGAGACGTGTGATGGCATCTAATACATATTATTTAGTTCAAGCCATTGATTATTTTTCTATTAATAAATCTAACGCGGTAATAATGATGATGGATGCCGAAAAGGCTTTTGATTTGGTTGATTGAATGGCCCTATTTTTTATTTTGGAAAAATTTGTTTTTCTGTTACAATTTGTACAAATGTTGAAAGATATATATAGCCATGCAGAGGCTAAAGTTATTATTAACGGTTTAGAAGCAGGAAGAATTAAGATTAAACGTGGCACACGTCAGGGATGTCCATTATCCCCTCTCCTGTTTTCACTGTTTATTGAGCCTCTTGCTATGAAAGTCCGTGCAAGTCTGATGATTTTGCCTCCATTGAGGGGATGGCAAAAATTAAGCTTTATGCTGATGATATTATTCTATATTTAAAAGCCGGGGAAACTAATATACATAATGCTTTAGATGAGATTCAGAGGTTCACACAGGTTGGCGGATATAAAATCAATCAAGCGAAAATGGAAATTTTAACTTTCAATGTGATTCCCTCGGATATTCCATTATCTATTCAGTTAAAACCATCGTGTCCAGTAAGATACTTAGGGATACACGTTACAAGTGACTTTGGGCAATTATTTACCTTGAACTATATTAGTACACTTACGAAAGTAAAAAAATTATTAGATAAATGGTCCCTGCTGCAATTAACTTTAATAGGGAGGATATCGATGATTAAAATGTCAGTGCTCCCATTGTTTTAGTTTCTTTTTATTAATCTTCCTTTGAAAATTCCGATTTATTATTTTAAGGAATTAGATCAAATAATTAGAAAATTTGTCTGGAATGGTAAACATCCTCAGATTAAAATGGCTACATTACAATTAGATGTTACATCAGGCGGATTGGCACTCCCACATTTTTCAACTTATTACCAGGCTTCGTTAGTTAATTTACTCTCTCAAATGGGTCAGGATAAATCTGTTTATGATAATTTTTTGATAAGCAAAATGCTGAACGAGAGTGCTATAAGACTTCCTGTGTTTTTACGCCTCGCGAAACTTCCTAAGAAGTCTAGATATAAGGTAATATTGATTCTAGCTGAAAGAACACAGTTATTTTTTAAATCTCGAGCTATTCCGGCATTCCATGCATATACCGTTATTCAGGATTCTGAAGTAGGTGGTTTGAAACTCTCTAAAGGGCTTTATCGGATCTGGCAAGAATCAGGTTTTAGACAGCTCGGGGATTTTTATAATCATGAAACATTAATCTCTTGGGATATAGTTCAAATGAGAATCACTACAATGACCACTGCTCTTTCTCTGAGTTTTCTACAATTAGTGAGTTTTCTTAAAATTAATTATTCAATGCTGGGTGAAACCATATATCAAATTGTTAAACAAATGGCAAACAGAATGGTGGGGGTTGTCAATTGGTATCGCCTACTTCATGAAAAGGCACATTCTGATGAGATTATTATGAATGAGTTACAAAAAATGTATTCTGAGACAGGTTGTAGGTTTAATGTTAAAGAATGGCAACAGCTCAGCGAATTAGCAAATAAAGCACTTAGAGGCACAAATTTTAAGAGAATTAATTTTTTTTCAAGATGGATGTTGTATTATACACCTCAGAGATTATCTAACATGTTTTTAATATGCCCCAATCGATGTTTTAGATGTAGTAAACAGGGTGAGGGCGGATGGGTACATATTTTCTATGAATGTAATGATTTACAACAATTTTGGCAAGGGGTTTTTGCTGAGATCTCTCAGATTTTATCTTTAACAATTGAGCCATCTGTCACCCTGGTGCTATTTGGTTCCTCAGGCGAGGTAAAAGGCTTAACATAAAACCAGCAGTATTTTGTATTGATTTCAATTGCTGTAGCCAGGTCATTGGTTCTTCAAAATTGGAGAACCGTTAAACAACCGACCATAGAGCATTGGTTCAATAAGATGGTTCGGACCTGCAGATTCGAGGAGGCCTATGCTAAACGTGTAGGAGCAACTGCGAAATTTAGGAGGATCTAGAAAAAAAATTCTCCTAAATAATACAAATTTTATATTACATAACGCACTTTAGGAAATGTTGGATTATTTACAATGTGACTAGAGATATTTGTCGCTCCTAGAATCATATGGACTCGTTATCATTTTGTTTTTCTTGATTATGATCATGATCAGATCAGTCATAATATAAAATCTAGGGACTATTATTAGATAATCCGTAACCGGCAATATGTTGTTTTATACTAGACAGATTGTATTTTATTGTAATTGATTATGTAAAAGTATTTTTTCATGAATTATAATGAACTTTCGTTGATCTTATCAGAATTCTCTGATATTCTGTTGAAAGGAATGCTATTCTCCTCTAATTATTTGATTTCATATGTTTTATTGGAGTTATTAATTGGATGATTACATTTATTTTTGGTTTTTCCTGTTTTCAATAAAAATATATATTTTTTTAAAACTCATCACACATACAATTAATTATCTCATAGTTGTATTGTGTGCAGAAAGCAATCATTGATTGGTTGCTTTAGTTATACACAGCTGCAGGTTAGTTTTAATATTTTACTCGGGACTAAAAATACAAGCCAAGCCCATTGGCTTTGCCAGTGCTTGTGCTTATTTGTCATCTTGGAGTTCCAGAGCGGCCTCATTGTACAGAGATTGGTGGAGATTAGGAGCCTCTCTTGGGACTTTCAGAATGGGGGAAAGAAATTAGCTTGTTTCTGTGCTGGAGATGTGTGTGCATCAACATATACAGTATGAGAGAGAGAAGATTGCTGGGCAGGGTAGAGGCCTGGTCCTGGTGGGTCGTTCTGAGAGCTTTAAATGGGTAGGAATGCTCAGAAATGAGTCCTTGCACTGTAATTTGAGATGGAGAGTACCTGCACTTTTCAGCACTCCTGCAATTCATTTAATGAGCGGGTACTGGCACTTCTCAGGAGCAAACAGGTACCCTACATAGTGAGTGCCCGCACTTCTATATTTCTATTTAAAGCACTGGTCATTCTCCATTTGACCTATTCCTGTAATTTATAAACCAAGGGATTTACATAAACCTGAACGTGTCACGCCTCCAGATTAAAATGAGACACGCCTTCCTGTGACAAATCCCTACGTAAAGAAGAGTGGGGGAGGGTAATGATGCTCAGAAAAAGACACTCAATAGGGTTCCAGCATTCATATTCTGAAAAGGAAATGGGCAATAACACATACAACCAAGATAATACCATTGGGACTAAGCATAAGAAAACAAGTTTCAGTGAGGAAAAAGGACTGAAGCTCATGGACGTCCCACAAAGCAACAAGACAGGTGACCAAAGTTAAAATTATGAATCTTAAAAACGACTAATTTCACACGCAAGCTTGAAAAACGTTCAACTTTGTTTATCTGTTTTATTGCGTAATAATCGCATCATCAGTTTCGTTGTTTGAGATTTCATTTTGCAATTACATTTTTCTTATTGCAAACACACTATTTACCTCATTTTTACCTTTAACTACATACAGATCATTCTAAATTAGTATCCTCCTTTTTCGCATTAATAAGACATTTTCAACCTCTTTATTTCTTGCAGCTAAGTACAAAGAAAGCACGATTGTGACTCACTGACACAACAATGTCAGCAACATTATTAGTCTTTCCTAAAAACAAGCACTTCAAAATAACCAGTTCCTTCTTTGTCAAGAGCTCTTTTGATGCACTAAAATGAGGTATTGTTTTCATGCTCATAATTATACAATGCTATCCTCAAAAATAGATTGGACTAAATTCAAAGGAATACATTATTAATTTCGGGGCTGATTGTAATTTCTGAAGTAAAATGACGTGTGGTTCCTGAACCCAGAATTATGGACACTGCAGCGTTCTGCACTTACCACATCACTGCATGCTCTGCACTTCGTGATTGAGTAGAACTCGGCACTTCTGACGTTTCCCCATTCGGTGCGTTTCAAAAATGTGCAGTAATTACCGAAAAATTCTGAATCTGATTTTGGGCACAAACTCGCATTTGAATTCGAGCAGGAAGTGCTGTGGGTGTAAGAATGAGGCTCTTCGATTTTTCTAAATACGGAAACAATTTTTACCTCGGTGAGATTTTGAAATAATTTTAAGGCAAACAAAATAAAAAATAAAAAATTGTTCATGGGTTGTGTTCTTTTGGTGAGAATTATTCGGGGGTCGCAGCAGAAATTCCAAGTGCCTTTGATTACCTAGGGGATGAGTGCCAGGCAGAATAAGCCCCGCCCCTACAGAGGACCCATGCCCCAGATTCAAGCCACGCCCCCTACACTGGGACCATGAGCCAGATGCAGGCACAAGTTCGCACTTTACTCTTCCGCATTTACTGTGGATGAAGAAGCTTTGGACCGACCATCTGCTCCTCAGGTCCTCACCCAGCCAACATTGCACAGCTGCAAAGGAATAACAAAGTGACCTGCTGACGCTTCAAAGGATGCATGAATACATCAATGAATAAATAAGTGTATAAAATGTCCAGTCCTCTATAAAGCAGCAGTTAGGCATTTTGAATCGCTGACTTGGAAGAAAGTCTAAGATAGCCTCTCTTTAGGGATATCACTCCCCTACACCGTCGATAAAGGACCCTGCAGATCTTTGGTACACCAGGTACGCAATTGGTACCGTTGTTTGCCAGTGCCGAGCTCTGGCACTAGCTTCAAGGCACCAGTGCCTTCTTTTGGCAGCTCCAGTCAGCCCACTGTAAAGTGCTGCTTCTGCAGAGGTTCATTTAATCCATTGTTTGCTGGTGCTGGGCTCAGGGGCGTGTTTGCTGGTGCTGGGTTCAGGGGCGTGTTTGCTGGTGCTGGGCTCGGGGGCGTGTTTGCTGGTGCTGGGCTCAGGGGTGTGTTTGCTGGTGCTGGGCTCAGGGGTGTGTTTCCTGGTGCTGGCCTCATGGGCGTGTTTCATGGTGCTGGGCTCAGGGGCGTGTTTGCTGGTGCTGGGCTAAGGGGCGCGTTTGCTGTTGCTGGGCTCGGGGGTGTATTTGCTGGTGCTGGGCACAGGGTGTGTTTGCTGGTGCTGGGCTCAGGGGCGTGTTTGCTGGTGCTGGGGTCAGGGGCGTGTTTGCTGGTGCTGGGCTCGGGGGCATGTTTGCTGGTGCTGGGCTCAGGGGCGTGTTTGCTGGTGCTGGGCTCAGGGGTGTGTTTCCTGGTGCTGGCCTCATGGGCGTGTTTCCTGGTGCTGGGCTCAGGGGCGTGTTTGCTGGTGCTGGGCTAAGGGGCGCGTTTGCTGGTGCTGGGCTCGGGGGTGTATTTGCTGGTGCTGGGCTCAGGGGTGTGTTTGCTGGTGCTGGGCTCAGGGGCGTGTTTGCTGGTGCTGGGCTCAGGGGTGAGTTTGCTGGTGCTCGGCTCAGGGGAGTTTTTGCTGGTGCTGGGCTCAGGGGTGTGTTTGCTGGTGCTGGGCTCGGGGGCGTGTTTGCTGGTGCTGGGCTCAGGGGTGTGTTTGCTGGTGCTGGGCTCAGGGGTGTGTTTCCTGGTGCTGGCCTCATGGGCGTGTTTCATGGTGCTGGGCTCAGGGGCGTGTTTGCTGGTGCTGGGCTAAGGGGCGCGTTTGCTGTTGCTGGGCTCGGGGGTGTATTTGCTGGTGCTGGGCACAGGGTGTGTTTGCTGGTGCTGGGCTCAGGGGCGTGTTTGCTGGTGCTGGGGTCAGGGGCGTGTTTGCTGGTGCTGGGCTCGGGGGCGTGTTTGCTGGTGCTGGGCTCAGGGGCGTGTTTGCTGGTGCTGGGCTCAGGGGTGTGTTTCCTGGTGCTGGCCTCATGGGCGTGTTTCCTGGTGCTGGGCTCAGGGGCGTGTTTGCTGGTGCTGGGCTAAGGGGCGCGTTTGCTGGTGCTGGGCTCGGGGGTGTATTTGCTGGTGCTGGGCTCAGGGGTGTGTTTGCTGGTGCTGGGCTCAGGGGCGTGTTTGCTGGTGCTGGGCTCAGGGGTGAGTTTGCTGGTGCTCGGCTCAGGGGAGTTTTTGCTGGTGCTGGGCTCAGGGGTGTGTTTGCTGGTGCTGGGCTCAGGGGCGTGTTTGCTGGTGCTGGGCTCAGGGGTGTGTTTCCTGGTGCTGGGCTCAGGGGCGTGTTTGCTGGTGCTGGGCTAAGGGGTGTGTTTGCTGGTGCTGGGCTCGGGGGTGTATTTGCTGGTGCTGGGCTCAGGGGGGTGTTTCCTGGTGCTGGGCTCAGGGGCGTGTTTGCTGGTGCTGGTCTAAGGGGTGTGTTTGCTGGTGCTGGGCTCAGGGGTGTGTTTCCTGGTGCTGGCCTCATGGGCGTGTTTCCTGGTGCTGGGCTCAGGGGCGTGTTTGCTGGTGCTGGGCTAAGGGGCGCGTTTGCTGGTGCTGGGCTCGGGGGTGTATTTGCTGGTGCTGGGCTCAGGGGTGTGTTTGCTGGTGCTGGGCTCAGGGGCGTGTTTGCTGGTGCTGGGCTCAGGGGTGAGTTTGCTGGTGCTCGGCTCAGGGGAGTTTTTGCTGGTGCTGGGCTCAGGGGTGTGTTTGCTGGTGCTGGGCTCAGGGGCGTGTTTGCTGGTGCTGGGCTCAGGGGTGTGTTTCCTGGTGCTGGGCTCAGGGGCGTGTTTGCTGGTGCTGGGCTAAGGGGTGTGTTTGCTGGTGCTGGGCTCGGGGGTGTATTTGCTGGTGCTGGGCTCAGGGGGGTGTTTCCTGGTGCTGGGCTCAGGGGCGTGTTTGCTGGTGCTGGTCTAAGGGGTGTGTTTGCTGGTGCTGGGCTCAGGGGCGTTTTTGCTGGTGCTGGGCTCAGGGGTGCGTTTGCTGGTGCTGGGCTCAGGGGCGTTTTTGCTGGTGCTGGGCTCAGGGGCATATTTTAGATCGCCCGCTCTTGTGTGCTGCTACAGCATCACCCTAGTAAATAGTGTCTGTCTACTGAGTCCATGTACGGTGATCCAGTGAATCTATGACAGAGGCGCAGTTCATGGTGGATGCACACACACGTTTTAGGTCCTTGCTATTGCCCCATTTTTCCTGTTTCTCTTGCTCCAAACTCTCTCGATTCATTCCTACCCTGCTTCCCAATGCTCCCCGCATTGCTCCCATCAGGCTCTCATCCCACTCCCTGTGTTCAATATTTTTTTTCTTCACAAAGCTGTGACAGCCACATAGAGCTTTCAGTCCACCTATCCATTTTCACGCTTTGTGTGCACTTATTTTTCTATGAGTGCACACTCAGGGGTGTGTTTGCTGGTGCTGGGCTCAGGGGTGTGTTTGCTGGTGCTGGCCTCATGGGCGTGTTTCCTGGTGCTGGGCTCAGGGGCGTGTTTGCTGGTGCTGGGCTAAGGGGCGCGTTTGCTGGTGCTGGGCTCGGGGGTGTATTTGCTGGTGCTGGGCTCAGGGGTGTGTTTGCTGGTGCTGGGCTCAGGGGCGTGTTTGCTGGTGCTGGGCTCAGGGGTGAGTTTGCTGGTGCTCGGCTCAGGGGAGTTTTTGCTGGTGCTGGGCTCAGGGGTGTGTTTGCTGGTGCTGGGCTCAGGGGCGTGTTTGCTGGTGCTGGGCTCAGGGGTGTGTTTCCTGGTGCTGGGCTCAGGGGCGTGTTTGCTGGTGCTGGACTAAGGGGTGTGTTTGCTGGTGCTGGGCTCGGGGGTGTATTTGCTGGTGCTGGGCTCAGGGGGGTGTTTCCTGGTGCTGGGCTCAGGGGTGTGTTTGCTGGTGCTGGTCTAAGGGGTGTGTTTGCTGGTGCTGGGCTCAGGGGTGTGTTTCCTGGTGCTGGCCTCATGGGCGTGTTTCCTGGTGCTGGGCTCAGGGGCGTGTTTGCTGGTGCTGGGCTAAGGGGCGCGTTTGCTGGTGCTGGGCTCGGGGGTGTATTTGCTGGTGCTGGGCTCAGGGGTGTGTTTGCTGGTGCTGGGCTCAGGGGCGTGTTTGCTGGTGCTGGGCTCAGGGGTGAGTTTGCTGGTGCTCGGCTCAGGGGAGTTTTTGCTGGTGCTAGGCTCAGGGGTGTGTTTGCTGGTGCTGGGCTCAGGGGCGTGTTTGCTGGTGCTGGGCTCAGGGGGTGTTTCCTGGTGCTGGGCTCAGGGGCGTGTTTGCTGGTGCTGGGCTAAGGGGTGTGTTTGCTGGTGCTGGGCTCGGGGGTGTATTTGCTGGTGCTGGGCTCAGGGGGGTGTTTCCTGGTGCTGGGCTCAGGGGCGTGTTTGCTGGTGCTGGTCTAAGGGGTGTGTTTGCTGGTGCTGGGCTCAGGGGCGTTTTTGCGGGTGCTGGGCTCAGGGGTGCGTTTGCTGGTGCTGGGCTCAGGGGCGTTTTTGCTGGTGCTGGGCTCAGGGGCATATTTTAGATCGCCCGCTCTTGTGTGCTGCTACAGCATCACCCTAGTAAATAGTGTCTGCCTACTGAGTCCATGTACGGTGATCCAGTGAATCTATGACAGAGGCGCAGTTCATGGTGGATGCACACACACGTTTTAGGTCCTTGCTATTGCCCCATTTTTCCTGTTTCTCTTGCTCCAAACTCTCTCGATTCATTCCTACCCTGCTTCCCAATGCTCCCCGCATTGCTCCCATCAGGCTCTCATCCCACTCCCTGTGTTCAATATTTTTTTTCTTCACAAAGCTGTGACAGCCACATAGAGCTTTCAGTCCACCTATCCATTTTCACGCTTTGTGTGCACTTATTTTTCTATGAGTGCACACTCATAGAATCGTTACATTTTAATTTAACACCCTCATATGGTTGTACGCTACATAAGAACAGCAAATCAAAAATGGCCACCTGCGCTACAACCCATGTGCACGTATGAGGCATGAATCACGACACGTGCATTCATCACATAGCATGCGTGTGTACCACTAGCCATTTTGGTAAGGGTTTTCTATACTATACAACCCATTTCAAGTTTGCCAAGCACGCAGGCGTGCAAGCGGCAAAAAGCACTGGCAAAGCCCGTAGCTCATCAGATAGGAATAAAAGATACCCCCTATATGGTAATTTAAGGCCTGGGAAGAGGGGGGAAAGAATCCCACGGGACCTGTATTTCTTCTATGTTAGCTCTAAGTGCTCAATGACCTGGCCAATGATGATTTCTAGACATGTGGCTCTTTTGATATATTTATTTTATTTTTGATTGATTTGAACCATAGTGGGTATGTCCAATCATGCTTACCAATTTGGTTGTTCAAAACATTATTTACAATCTTTGCCATATACAGTTCAATTTTGTTGCTTATCAAAGACACATTTGTACAAAACAAGAAAAAACGGGGATTTTCATACATTTAACCTGCCATTCACATAAAAATTGTACACAGTGTACATATCAAGTGTATTCACAAAGATAGGATTGATAGATGAAATGGTGGGACGAAGTGGAGGGTCCTCAGTGCTCTTGTGGGTTTTGAAGACTTCATGAAGGGTTGGAATGACTGGGTTCTTATTGTTAGAAATTCAAATTCCTTCTTGCATATATAGCCCTATATGGAGTCCCCAAAACCCAGAAGAGCATTTAGAACCCTCCACTTTGGCCCTTCATTCCATCTATCAATTCCATCACATTACAGTTTTCCAAATACGTGGATACGTTTCTTTGTACCATGACCAAGCGCTATGCCTCATACATTTGAGACACAAGAGACATGATTTCCAAAATCGAAAATGTGCCTTTTAAACCCCAGTGCGAAATTTTAGTCACACTAGACATTGAGGCGCTGTACACAAATATTCTGTAGAAAGAAGCAATAGAAGAAGTTACAGCCCTCATGGAGAGAACGCCCGGTGAGAGACCTGATGGTTTTATTCTGGAATGTCTGGAAAGAGCTTCTCAACAACTACTTTGCATTCAACTGAGACATCTACCAGCAAATCAACGGGTCTAGCATGGGAGATTCTTGAACCCCCAGTATAGCGAACATCTGTAAGGGAGAATACGAACACAAAGACATATACAATGAAGTGGTACACTTCTTTGAAAACATCAAATATTGGTCACGGTTTATGGACAACATCTTTTTTGTACAGATTGGGGAACAAGAAGATCTTAAAGAATTTCTCTCATGGCTTCAATTTCAGCGACAGGGATTTGAAAGTCACCGCTAAATAAACCAATCAGCAGATATTTGGATCTCAGGAGAACGGGGCTGCCTACAGGTACGTACCTATGGGAAACCCACCCCACGAAATACTGTTGTACAGCATGCCAGCTTCCATCCAAACGGCCAGAAAGACTCAATTCTATTCAGTGAGTTCTTAAGGATCAGATGCAATTGCTCCACTATGGAGGGCTTCATGCAACATGGAGAAGATCTGAAAGACAGGCTCCTACATAGAGGGTATCCCAAGCACCGCATTAGACATGCTTTTAAACGATCCAGATAATACAATAGGGATGCCCTTCTGCAAGGTAGGAGCACAAGAAAAAAAGAGAGGTTGGTATGCGTTACAAATCATTCCAACATAAATTACAAAGTCAAGAGAATCTTTTATCGAAATTGGAATATTGATGCACTAAGCTCCTGAGGCGGAAGCCGGGAGCGAGACTTGTTGTTTTTTAACCTGATTTTAACCTCACTTGTATGTCACTTGAATACTTGATGTAAAAACTTACCTGCTCAGCTCCTGAACAGTTCGCGCAACGGATCTAGCGTTGCCGCGGTACCTCAACTGTAAACACTTATTGCTGCCATTCCGGCGAGCCCGGAGGCCACGCCCCTTTCTCAGAGGCCACGCCCCCCGCCGAGCGCTACATATAGACGCTGATTGCAAGCGCCTTTCATTGATGCACTGAGCTCCTGAGGCGGAAGCCGGGAGCGAGACTTGTTGTTTTTTAACCTGATTTTAACCTCACTTGTATGTCACTTGAATACTTGATGTAAAAACTTACCTGCTCAGCTCCTGAACAGTTCGCTCAACGGATCTAGCGTTGCCGCGGTACCTCAACTGTAAACACTTATTGCCGCCATTCCGGTGAGCCCGGAGGCCACGCCCCTTTCTCAGAGGCCACGCCCCCCGCCGAGCCCTACATATAGACGCTGATTGCAAGCGCCTTTCATTGATGCACTGAGCTCCTGAGGCGGAAGCCGGGAGCGAGACTTGTTTTTTTTTAACCTGATTTTAACCTCACTTGTATGTCACTTGAATACTTGATGTAAAAACTTACCTGCTCAGCTCCTGAACAGTTCTCGCAACGGATCTAGCGTTGCCGCGGTACCTCAACTGTAAACACTTATTGCCGCCATTCCGGCGAGCCCGGAGGCCACGCCCCTTTCTCAGAGGCCACGCCCCCCCACCGAGCCCTACATATAGACGCTGATTGCAAGCGCCTTTCATTGATGCACTGAGCTCCTGAGGCGGAAGCCGGGAGCGAGACTTGTTGTTTTTTAACCTGATTTTAACCTCACTTGTATGTCACTTGAATACTTGATGTAAAAACTTACCTGCTCAGCTCCTGAACAGTTCGCGCAATGAATCTAGCGTTGCCGCGGTACCTCAACTGTAAACACTTATTGCCGCCATTCCGACGAGCACGGAGGCCACGCCCCTTTCTCAGAGGTCACGCCACCGCCTCCGTCCTACCTACCCATAAATTATGTGCATCTTCCGGACGCGCAGCGGACAAGCGCAGCGGGCGCGCCGTCTGTGCGCCGAAGGTAAGCCCGTCTGCGCCCGTCCGCGGCCGACCGGGCCCAGGGGCTCTCCACTATGCGCAGATTGTTCAATACTCTCCTGCGTAGCTCTACAATCTCCAAGGACCGTGGCCTTTGGATGACTCTGATTTCGTATATCGGCAGACTGGGATTGACGGCCTCGTGCCCTCTCCCTTCTCTCCCGTCCTTACCCTCCCTTCCCCCTCTCCCCCCTGATCCAGCTCCCGTCTCCCCTGCCCCTCCTGTGCCTACCACCCTATCCATTTATTATCTTAACACCAGGTCAGCAGTTAAGCACTGTCACAAACTTTTTGTCTTATTGGACTCGCACAAACCAGATCTCCTATTTCTTACAGAGACTTGGTTTTGTGACAACTCCCTTCCTTGTTTGTTAGCTGCCCTTCCTGTCGCATATTACGCTTTACACGCCGACCGACCCTCCGGAAAATCGGGAGGCGGCGTCGCTCTGATCGCCCGTAGAGAACTCTCCTTTCAGTCTTTAACATTTTCCTCCATTGGATCGTCAGACTTTTTAGTCGTCCGCTCACCGTCTTTCAGAGTCCCACTTACCTGCTTGCTTATGTACTGTCCCCCCCAACCCTCTCAACTTTTTCTCCCCGGTTTCCAAGATCTAGTGGCCACCTTAGCGGTCAACAACTCCTCCATTTTGGTTCTAGGAGATTTTAACTTTTGGCCCTCCGACCCCGCAGAATGCTCGACCTCTAAAGAATTCTCGGACACCCTTTGCTCCCTTAACTTTGACTCCCACGTTCACTCCCCCACCCACATTCAGGGCCACATCCTTGATCAGATTTGGTCTCTTAATTGTCCTATAGCTTCCTTGTCCATCTCCCCCTGCACCTGGTCCGATCACTTCTTGATATCCTTTTCCCTACACCTTAGCCCAGTCACTAAGCACTCTCTCCCCAAAAACATCTAGGCGCGCTCTTGGAGCCAGGTGGATGTGGCCGCCCTTTCCGCCACACTCTCCGCATCCAGGCCGGATCTACAGGGTCTGTCATCTTCCGCACAAGCCGACTCTATTAACTCCTGGCTCCTGTCAGGCTGCGACTCTGTCGCCCCCCTCAGGCGGGTGTCCTCCAGACGTCTGAACGACGCAAACCGTTGGTTCAATGAGGAACTCAAAGCCCTTAAACTCACTGTGCGCCATGCCGAGCGGGCCTGGAGGCGAGACTACTGCCCTAACCTCAAAACCCAGTATACCACCCTCCTGTCCCAATGCAAAAAATCTATTTTGGCCACAAAGACTGCCTACTTCTCTTCAAAAATTCTGGCTGCCGAAAATCATCAGACTAGAGAAATTTTCTCCATTGTTCATGACCTTGCCTACTCCGACAGAGCCACCCTTAAACCCTCTCCCTCCCAGGACTTATGCGACTCTCTTAACACTTATTTCCTGGATAAAATCTCAAACATCAAAGCAAACATCCCTCCTCCCTCCCCTTCCTTTGTCGACCCCCAGTGTCCGTCAGTCGGGGCACGCCTTGACCCCTTCCCCCTTTTGACAGAGGAGGCTTTTCTCTCCCTCCTCCCTATGGTCAAATCAGGCTCACCTCTGGACCCCTGCCCTGCCCACATCCTTAGGCACATCCTCTGTTTGTGTGCAGCCCCCTCTCAAACTTCTCAACAGTTCACTGTCCCAGGGCATTGTTATTCAATCTCTAAAAATGGCCACCATTGTTCCTATCCTTAAAAAACCGTGCGCTGACCCCTCCGCTCTTGTCAACTACCGCCCCATCACATTATTGCCCTTACTGGGGAAGGTACTGGAGCGCCATATTACCAGAACGCTCAGTACCTTTGTGGAGGAGAACGGGATATTAGCCCTCCGCCAGGCTGGATTCCGCCCCGCACACTCCACGGAGTCCTAGGTGCTATCGGTCCTTGACAACCTCAGAGAGGGCATGGACACCAACCACCCCCAGGCCTTGGTCCTCCTCGACCTCTCCGCCGCTTTTGACACGGTTGATTATTCCATCCTACTCTCTCGTGGCAGAGCGGCGGGGATTGGAGGCTCGGCATTGGTCTGGCTGTCCTCCTTCCTGAGGGACCGCACCCAGGCAGTACGCCTGGGCGACTTCTCGGCGGACTTCCGGAAAGTACAATGCGGGGTCCCCCAGGGCTCCTCCCTCTCCCCCCTTTTATTTAATTTGTACATTGCCCCTCTCATTTTCGCCCTCCAGCAAATGGAGGTCTCCGTCTACAACTACGCGGATGACCTGCAGCTTATTTTTACCTTGTCCCCATCCCCAGAGTCTATGGTGAAGTTCCAGTCTGTTATGATCTTTATCCGGGACTGGATGAATTACAACCACCTGAAGTTAAATCCAGACAAAACCGAGCTGGTTATGACAGGTGGTTGCTCCAGTCCCTGGACCTCTCTCTTCTGGCCCCCCTCCCTAGGTCCCCCCCCTTCTTCTTCCACCTCTGTGAGAACTCTGGGGATCAAGCTGAATGACCAACTCACCCTGCACTCCCAGGTTAGTTCTGTGGTGTCCTCCTCCTTTCTTTCACTTCGCACCATCCGTAAAGTTTCCCGTTTCTTTTCCTTTTCTGCCCTAAAACTCATTGTCCTGGCGATGGTAATCTCCCGCATAGACTATGGCAACGCTCTATATTGTGGCATGCCCGCCTACAGTATGCGACGATTACAGCTGGTCCAAAACCAGGCCGCCCGCCTGGTCTACAACCTGGCCAAATTCCACCATGTCACGCCGCTTCTCAAGTCCTTGCACTGGCTCCCTATTCGAGAACAAGCCCAGTTCAAGATGGGATGTATCACCTTTCAGGCTCGGGTCGGCGCAGCCCCTGCCTTCATCTCCTCTGAAATCAAAGCCTACGCCCCCGTCAGGGAACTACGTTCATCCTCCCAACATCTATTGACAGTTCCCCGCTTTAGGCGCAAAAAGTGGGGGGGGGGCACGAAATTCTCCACACTTGCCCCTGCCTTCTGGAACTCTCTTCCCGTCCACCTTAGATCTTCCACTCAATACTCGCATTTCCGAAAGGCGCTCAAAACCTTCCTTTTTTCAAAAGCCTTCTCATTATAACTATCATATTCTCCCCCTCCTCCCGGATCTCCTTATCCTCCCGGGTCCAGTACCTCAAAGCGCCATGAAACCGCCAGGTGTACGTGCACTCTACAAATGTTTTAAACTCAAACTCAATATACTGAACACAAATGAGGAAGACATCAAACTGGAAAGACCCATTTTTGCATTCAGGCGCATTGCCAACCTGAGGGACAAACTGGTACGCACTGGATTAGGGCCCAGTGTAGAACACCAACAAAGGACCATAGATGAAACCACCCCGGGGAAAGGCAACCACCATTGTGGCACATGGCATGCCAGTGAGACAGCTCTGGTGGCAGAGCAATGGGACTATAGAGGAGGCAGTGGACCTCTAAAAGACATGACCAACTGTAGAAGCCATATGTTGTACATCTCATTGTATGTCCCAGTGGCCTGGGTTACATCGGCGAAATGGCCAGAGAATTTAGGACTCGCTACGGCAAGCATAAGTAAGCAATCAGGATGAAGAGGGCACAAGCACCTTTGGTTCGACACTGTTGAGAAGAAAAACATATGGCGAAAGATCTGAAGTGGCTCATACTAGAAAAAATAAAGCAATAACAAGGGCACCAAATGACTGAAGTCAGAAAAGAGAGGGAAACTTTTTGGATATTCTCTCTCAACACAGTGAAAGATGGCCTTAACGAAGAAATAGTCTGGACAATTACTAAATGAGGACATGGGAGGCATCATTCGGGAACAGCCAGCATCCCTATTTCTAGACTGAGTTCAGACTACAGGGGTTACCTTACTGACAGGACCTTCTACCCTGCCCTTGTATACCGCATATGATATGCCGCAGCGGTGTACTACCGATGTGCCTTATACCCTTTAACTGAGTTCTCGCTGCCACCTAGGCAGACAGGCATTGCTGTTCTCACCCTCAGAATAGAGCATTGTAGTACCATTGACCCTGGGCATATTTATACAATGGTACTGGACCTTGCTATGCTAGTCCCTATACACGCACAAGGCCCTCACCTTAAAACGCTCCCGAACCCGTCAGAAATACCGGATTTTATATGCCATTGGCATTCACAGAGGAAACATGTGTCGCATGCGCTCAGGAGAGAGCCCTTGCAGTTCATATAAACACTACCTACATACCCCACATTAAGCAACCAGAGGCTAACAGTGTATAAGAGACATTCTTCTTACTTCAGATGCATAATGTTTTTTATGTCTTTTGCAGCGGAGTCATGTTTTCTACTTAGGACGTTTGCGCTCTGGAAGAAGCTGAACCATATAGATGCACCAGCTTGGAAATTCCATACCTGAGCTCTGTGAACCTATAGTGCGTATTAGAGGTACCAGACTGAAATTATTACCATTTACACCAGGTGCCACTGATATACACTATGCATGTTAATGACCAATTCTGCTTTCCCCCTTCAGGAATCAGGATACCCTCTCTTAGTGTAGGATATATTCCATCCGGAAGACCTGAAACGTTTTAGTATAAACATAGTTTTCTACACAATTTGATCAACGGGATGTGGCCATAACATGAGTCCCAGGTTAGATACCTCGCAATGGGACGCTAAAGACGGTAGACATGCCTGGGTAAAGGCACGTTTGCTGTAGGGGCACAGACCATTCTCTCGCTTTCAACCACATCTAAAATTTTCTCTACATCCAACTCCCCTCTCTCTAGATCTCTCCCCACGTAGCCTGCTCTTACACCTATACACTACCCCTGGCTGAACTTTTGTATTCACTCTAGAAAAGGAATGAGATATAAAGTAATGATCTATGTGAGAGCACATCTAAGTATGATAGAGCTTGCAACATATCCCCAGGACCAGGTGGTCCGTGGTGGAGAAATGATAAACCAGGTTCAAGCAATGGAAACCTCCACAACTGTTACTTGCTTAGTAAATTTAATTCCTAACAGACATGTGCACATGTTTTTAATTAATTGGCCAGACCTTTTTTATTTTTGTTTTTGTGTACTGATTTGCAGACCCCCCCTATTGGCCCACCATATAATAAGGGTTTATTGTGTGGTCCTGAAGAAGGCGGATTGCCATTACTCGTTACTCACCGAAACGTGCATTGACTGACCTGTGTGAGAGATCCCAGTCCACAACACAACAACAAGAACTGGGGATCTTTCCCTGTTGTAACCTGTAAAGTATGTCATATGAGCCTGGGTTTGGAATGAGTGGTGTAAATGAGAGGATGTGCCTGTTTTGTGTATAAATGAGAGAGTGGATTGTGATATGGGGATGGGAAAAAGTTATATCTGTTAATAAAATTGGTATGTACCCTGTATAGTGTTTCTATGCGAAATGCAGGTTAAATGTATGAAATCATCTTATTTTCTTGTTTTATACAAATATGTCTTTGGTAAGCAACAAAATTAGAATGGATATGGCGGAAATTGTAAATAATGTTTTGAACATGCCAATTGGTAAGCATGGTAGAATATACCCACTATGGTTCAAACAAAATCCAAAATAAAACAAATAAATCAAAAGAACCACATATCTAGAAATCGTGATTGGTCAGGTCATTGAGCACTTAGAGCAAACATAGAAGAAATACAGATCATGTGGGTTTTTTTACTTTTGTTTTTTGTAAAGCCAGTATCTCAGCCAGTGCTTGTTTTCTTTCAGTACCGGTCAGGCATAGCAGAATTCCCATACTGAATTCACTGTGCCCTATCAAAAATTGATATGTGTTTTTTAAGCAGTTTTCTTGGGTGTGTGAACACCGGATCAGGCTTTACCAGCTGGAAAAACCAGCCGATAAAATTGCTTTGGCTTCTGCAGCAAAAGCACTAAGCTGCGTGCCCACACCCTTCCCTGGGAAGCATTTTATGTTGCCCCATTCCAGGTCACTGCTGTCCAATCCCTCCCCTAACCACACCCCTCCCTCCACTCCAACTCGCACACAAGTCCATGCAACTATTGACTAACTACTCAGAGCAAAATGGTAAATGGAGTGTTACCTCCACGGGATTAGGAATTATGTGTGGTTTTGTGCTTGGTAAAACATGGTCCACACAGTTATTTCCATGCCATGGGGTTTAACTTGTAATTGCAGTGTACTGTGATATTAGGTACAAAGGGGCATATTTATAATAACCGACGCATCCCTGCATATCAGCAGGGATGCGCCAGTTATTTTGCACCCCAGCTCCGCCATCATGGATGCGCCGCATTTATAATGCGGCGCACCATGGGGCAAAAACGGCACAGATGCGTCACGCATCTGTGCCGAAAAGTGGCGCATTGGTGGAGTTGCGTCACAAGCGCGACGCAGCTCCAGCAAGGCTCGAGGGTGCCCTATCTGCACAATGCTGCGTCAATCCTTACGCCTGCTTCAAGCAGGCGCAGGGTTTTGACGCAGCATGGGCTCAAAAGTGACCGAGTGAAATCTTGTAGATTTCACTCAGCCACTTTTAGGAGGCGTTCCTGCGCCGGAACGCCCCCACCTGCCCTGGAACGCCTACATGTGGTGCAGGGCTTTACAACGTGACGCATCTCCCAGATGCGTCACGTTATAAATACCCCGCACCATGGCGCAGGATTTGCGCCGCTGCTGCGTCACAAAAGTGACGCAACGGCGGCGTAAATGAGGCGCAAGGGCTTCATAAATCTGCCCCAAAGTCTTTACAAGTCAGGTATTACCACACAATGCCTTTACCACGCATTATTCATCATGCAATGCCTTTACCACAGATATACCTTTACCACGCATGCCTTTACCATGCAAGGTAAGTATATTTAAGGTAATACAGATATATATAAATTAGGGTAGTAAGGATATTTTTAGGGTTTAGGCAAGAGCGGCTCCTCCAAGTGCGCATCGGAGCATCGCCCCACTGCTTTCTCACAGTACGAGAAGCAGAAATGTAAAATAGTATAAATACCATTTTACATTTCTGCTTCTCACACTGTGAGAAAGCAGAAGGAGGGTATTCCTGGTTGGGGGCAGGTAAGTGGGCGGGGCGGGGAGGAGTGGCTAGTCCAATGTAATGGGCGCTGACTGATTGGTCGGCCCCAAGGCCAACCAAACCAGTCATAGCACTCTCCGTTTTCTTCACGTAGGCTGCTGCGTAGCCTGTATGAAGAAAACAGCCTCCCCATAGACGCCTATAAGGACGGCGTCCTAGCCAATCACAACACTGCCATTGCAGGGTTGTGACTGGCTTAGGGAAAGAGAGAAAGGCTGCCTGCTTCTGCTTCCTGTGAGCAGAGAGCAGGAGACGCGGCACGGGAGTCCAGGAGTCCGGGACCAGAGGCGAAGGTAAATTTTGTTTTTTTAATTACATTTTATTAAATTAACTCCCCACCCCCTGCCCCCGTGACGCCCTGCCCCCACCACTCGAGATTCATGCCGGCCGCGACTGGGTTTAGGGATGGGTAAGGTTGGAGTGTGGGAAGAGTATTTTTTAGAGTTTTGTAGTGGGTAAGGATATAGGGCAGTAAGGTTGGTAGCATAGGGTGGTACGAGTATTTGTAGGGTTTAGGGTTGGGTAGGGGTATAGTGTGGAAGGGTATTTTTAGGGTTCAGGGGTGGGTAGGGGTATATGGTGGTAAGGGCATTTTAGGCTTTAGGGGTTGGTTAGGCAATTGGGTTGTGAGGACATTTTTAGGGTTTAGGAGTGGGTTGGTAGTGTAGGGTGGTAAGAGTATTTTTAGGGTTGGGTAAGGCTATAAGGTGGTAAGGGTATTTTAGGGTTTAAGGGTGTATAGGGTGGTAATGGTGTTTTAGGGTTTAGGGGTGGTTAGGAGTCTAGGATGGTAAGGGTATTTTTAGGGTTTGGAGTGGGTAAGGATATAGGGTGGTAAGTTTAAAAAAAGGGGGTAAAATATTTTTTTTAAATGGAGTTTGGAGGATTTTCAAATAAAAATAAAATGAAATGTAGACGTATAATAATTTAAAAGGAGGAGGGTGGGTTGTAGGAGTCTTCCCCCAAAAATTAATAATTAAGGATTGAACTTACCTTGAATAGTAAGCTTACATTACATGATAAAGACATGCATGGTAAAGGTATATCCGTGGCAAAGCCATGCATGGTAAAGATGTTGCACGGTAAATGTTGAGTGGTAAAGGCAGGCATGGAAAATGCATAAGTTGTATTGCCCTACAACCGGGTATTATTACACAGTAAAAGTAATTAAAGTGTGGAATTTGCAACCCATCTGTACTGTGCAACGGTTGATTAGAGTCAGAGGTTCACAGCACTGACCCACCTATCACTGTCTGATCTGAGCCACAGTGGGCCAGGCAAATCGGCATTCTCCTTCATGGTCGTGCACCCTAGTGACCTGTATTGTGTCCTACTCCATATGTGCCTGACCCTGCTTGAGCAAACAGTGACCCAGTGGGAAGTGGACACAGGGCTTTAAATGAACCAGGTCCTGTCAGATCTCAGCCCCAGTAGTAACCAAAAACAATTTTCCAAAGAGTCCCTATTGGGCTCTATGTTGAATTTGTTACCTTTACTGGAAATAGAGACTGATTGATTTCTCAATAATGACTGTAAAACTCTTAAGGTATTCCATGTCGGCAATCAATCAATCAATCAATCAATCAAGGATTCATAAGGCATGGCAAATCACCCATGAGGGTCTCAAGGCACTGGAGTTGCTAGCTGCTTCGTGGTGATCTGTTCATTCGAACAGCCAGGTCTTGAGCCCTTTCCTAAATTGCGGGAGTTATGAGGCAGTCCTGAGGTACTCGGGAAGGTCATTCCATGCTTTGGCTGCTAGGTGTGAGAAGGAGCATCCTCTGCTGTTACCTTGGCGGATCCGGGGGGTACCTGGTCGGTTGGTCGAAGGTCATGTGTTTTGTTGATGTAGGCTGGTCCTTCATTGTGTAGGGCTTTGTATGCGTGGGGCAACATCTTGAACTGGCATCTCTTTTGGATCGGGAGCCAGTGTAGCTTCTTGAGGTGGGGAACCATGTGCGTCCATCCATGGAATCGAGGATGAGTCTTGCCGCTGAGTTTTGTATTGTCTGTAATCTCTTCAGGTGGTGTGTGGTGATCCCTATGTAGAGTGTATTCCCGTAATCCAGCCTGCTGGTGACGAGGGCTTGTATGACGGTCCATCTGGAGTTTACTGGGATCCACCTAAAGATCTTGTTGAGCATGTTTAGGTTGTCAAAGCAGGCGGATGACACTGCGTTTACCTGTTTCTTCATAGATAGCTCGCTGTCCAAGATAATGCCAAGGTTGAAGGCGTGGTCTGTGGGGGATAGGCCGAGTTTAGCAGTCCACCATGCATCGTTCCATTGCAAGGTGTTATTCCCAAAGATGAGGCTTTCTGTCTTGTCTGTGTTGAGCTTTAGGTAGTTGTCCTTCATTCAGTCGGCGACTTTCATCATACTTCTGTGGAAGTTTGCTCTGGCAGTGTAGGGGTATTCAGAAGGAGAGAGGATGAGCTGGGCGTCATTGGCATAGGCGATGATGTTGAGTCTGTGCGACCTGACGGTGTTGGCCATGGGGGATCATGTACGTGTTGAATAGGCTGGCGCTGAGGGACAATCCTCGGGGGATATCACAGATTATTTTCTTGAGTTCTGAGGTGAACGGTGGGAGAAGGATTCTCTGGATTCTTCCAGTGAAGTATGAGTTTATCCATTTGAGGGCATCTCCCTGGATTCGGAGGTGGTGGAGTCTGTTGATCAAGATGTCATGGGAGACACTGTCAAAGGCATTTGACAGGTTCAGGAGGATGAGGGCTGCTGTTTCCATGCAATCCAGCTGGCCCTAATGTCATTGGTGGCTGAGATCAGAGCTGTTTTAGTGCTGTGGTTGGCTCGGAATCTGAATTGAGAGGGGTCCAGGAAATTTCTGTGTTCCAGGTGTTTGGTGAGTTGCTGGTTGATTGCCTGTTTGAGAACCTTCGATGGAAAGGGAAGCAGGGAAATATGCCAGTATTTCTTCCGTTCTTCTGGGTGGGCGGATGGATTCTTCAGGAGGGACCTTACTTCAGTGTGTTTCTAGTCCTCAGGGAAGGAGGCCGAAGTGAGCTCATCACCAATTGTCTGGCTCCCGAAGTTGAAGATGTGGTGGGGACAGGAGTCTGTGTGTGCTCCCGAGTGCACAGAGTACATGATGGAGATTATGGCTTGAGTTGTGAGAGGGTCCCAATGGGTGAGCAGGTGTTCGGGGTTTGTGTTCATGGGTGTGAGCAGGCTGATGCTGTTGGCAGTTGAGAATTGGGGTTTGAAGTTATCTGAGATCTTGTGGTGGAAGAAGTCCACCAGAGTGTCACTCAAGTACTTGGGAGGGGGTGATGTCATTCTCAGCCACTGTAGGGTTCAAGATGGTGAAGAGCTGCATGCTGCAATTTGTGCTGGCTTCTATGCGGTCTGCTAGGGCATTCTTCTTTGTTCCTTTCAGGAGGTGATGGTACTGGTTTAGCTCTGTTTTGTAGGTGGTATGGTCTCCTGTGTTTTTACTGGTGTGCCACTTCCTTTCTAGTTGCCGGCAGTTGCATTTGGTGGATTTCAGCTCTGCAGTGAACCAGCTGGCTCTTCTGGCAGGTACTTTGGATTTGGCTGTCTAGGCAGGGTTGAGTGTGTTGGAGCATTTTGTGATTCACTGGGAGAAGTTCTTCACAGCCAGTTCTGGGTTGGATGTAGTGTCTGGGAGGTGGGAGTTGAGAGCGTTGTTCTACTGGTCTTCATATATTTTTTCCCAGTTTCTGCGCATGGACCTGGGGGGCATGGTGCCAGTGTTGGTAGGTCCTGAGATGGTGAAGTAGATGCTGTAGTGGTCGGTCCAGGTGAGCTGTGAGACGTACTTGTGCTTGACTCTGTCACTGGAGGTAAAAATGGGGTCGGGTGTGTGTCCTGTGATGTGGGTAGGGTTGTGACAAATTGCTTGAGGCCGATGTTGCTCATGCTGTCCAGGAGGTCCATTGTGTTGGTGATGTAGCGCTCAGAGTTGATGGCGATTGGGGCGATGAGGTCAGGGATGGCATTGCGGTAGTTAGGGCAAGGATGGGTGCCATGAACCCTGGGTCTTCCACCCTGCACAGCTATACAGCCGCAGACCTCTGAGCCCTGGATCTTGGGCACATCAACAACAGCTGCTACTGCACGTCCCCGTGCACTTCCAAAAGACTGTTCTCCTGCCAGCACTGCTGCTTCACTTACAACAACGAAGCAACCGACAACACTAGAGCACTGCAAACATGATGTGTGAGGGGCTAGCAGGAGGCAGGAGGGCACACAGTGGGATAAAACAGCAGGAGCAGAGAAGAAACAGAACAGTATAAGGGTGCCAGGAGGCATCTTGAGCAGTCGGGCGCTGAGTGTTGGTAATGTGCCGGTAATGTGCAGAGCATATGTTGAGCGTGCGGTCTTCCCATGTGCCACTTTCCACTACATATCTTCCAAATTGTTCGTTCCAGGTGCGACCTGAGGTGAAGGACACCAATGCTTTAATAAGCATGCCCGTACCTCGCAAGCCCGAAGTGAAACCCGCATGGGCTAGTAGAGTATTGAGCTCCTTATAGTGGTTGCCTTTGAAAAGAGTTTCCAGTCAGAGTACCAAGTCCGGGGTCGTGCCGTTGCAGATAATGCAGTACTACGATACGTTTAATTTTTTTTACTGAGGCCATTGACATTTCACGTCACAACCTTCTAGGCTGAGCCTGCTCTGGCCTCCATGTGATGCCTAACCGAGATGTAACCCCCCCACCCATCATGAACAGGTGACAAATCCCCTTCTCCCACCGTCAATTGTCCCTTCTCCCTGTTCCCTGTGACCTAGTGTCGCTGATATTAAATCAAGTATAACATGCAATTTGAGCATTGTATAACAGCAAATCTGTCTGTCCCTAAGAATCCCCCTTCCCCACTGACCTACCCTGCACTGTAGGCCCACTTCCCCAATTTTCAGAGCGCCAACATCATCAGAACTATCTAGGGTTGGCCGACACCGCCATGTCTAGCCTCAATATGATACATCATACCCTATTAGCATAGCATGTTGTCTTCAGAACTGTAATACGAAAGTCTCAAAAGTATTTTCCTTTCCTTCCCACTAAGTCTGCCACACTCGACGCCCGTACAGGCTCAACTGCACCTGGAGTACCTGAGTCCCATGTGTGTTCACCAGAGTCTCTCACTGAATGGTCAGCCCGCATAGCCATTATAGCGGGTCGGCAGCAGAAATTTTCAAACTGTTTTTAAGCCACTGCTTAATTAAACAAGCATTGGCAAAACCAATAAGTCTTACCTTAAGGACCTATTGACTTTGCCAATGGCATATTTATATATATATATATATATCCGCTCGTTGTTCCACACCAAAGGTGGAGCACTCGCAGGCAGGTGCTGACTTTGCGGGTGCGGACTCCGCAACAATATCTCGCTCGGCTTGCTTTCATGCCCCATGAATTCCTCGATCTTTTTCTTGTTTCCTTCATCTTTGGCCATTTCTTCTTCAATTTCTTTGATCTCACTGAGCGTTTTGTCCCGGTCACTCCAGGCATATTTGACAAGTACGCCCAGAGTGCCCTGACAGTACTGAGCTGTATGCTCCGCCCACTCCGTTAGTAACTGTGGGTCTGGGTTCTCATACGAGGGCACTGTATACACTCGCAGTAAGCAAGAAAAATTCGTACGGGATGAGAACGATTACTTACAGGGCAGGGTGTTAACATTTGCCCGTAAGTTTGATGGCCCAAGAAAAGAACTAAGCACAAGATCTAAACAATTGCCAACACGAATAGAGACTTCTGAATCCGAAATCACAGAAAATGAATCAGGTGATGAACAAGGCGAGAGATTACTGGAAGGGAGGAAAATCCAAAATCCTTTTCACAAGGAGTTCCAGATAATCCGCCAATCTTGGCTACGGGGTGGCAAAAACAAGCCACCAGAGGGAGACGGAAAACAAGAAGAGCCGGTGGCGGCAGGAAGAGGAAGAGGCAGGACATCCAGGTGGACATATCGCAAAAAACAAACCAAGAAATAGTAGATTCATTCAATCTAACGGTAGTCAATCTGACGGATCGACCTCTTTCACAGTCTGAAGAAAGAGTACTCAGCTTGGGAGTAACCTTCTGTCCGAGCAACCATCTAGAGTACACACAAACCAGAATAGATCTTTTCAATTTTGTACGAAAATTGAAATTGCATAAATATTTCAAATTAAGATCTAATATGAAAGAACAGAAAGGGGTGACAACAAGATTGACGGTTACCGATGTGTTAACTGGTAAAGATCTACCTGCAATAGAACTGTTGGAAAACCTAAGATTGGAAAGTGAGACAAACCCTACACAGTTTGAAGATATGGCACAGAGGGCAAGAAACATCGGCATTGATCAGGAACGTGAAGAAAGTCCGCTCAAACCGAAATCTCTGTTCAATCCTCAAATGCCACTGGATGCCATAGATGTCTTCTCTGACACTATGATTAATGACCTTTTGAAATTCAGATTTAAAAATTCCATCAAGAAATTCTCGAGTAACCTGTCCAAATCCGAAAAATTGGCACTACAAAATTTAACAGAGGATCGATCAGTTATCATCAAACCCTCTGACAAGGGCGGGAATGTGGTATTGCAAACTAGGCAACAGTACTGCAATGAAGCCTTGCGCCAATTATCAAATTCGGAATGCTACCAAAAAACAACTGGTGAACTATATTAAAAGAGCATCAACAAGTATGGCGAATTGATCAGTAAGTGGTACAAGAGACTGATGTTGGGACCGGAAGAACATTTGTTCCTACGAAGCTCCAACCCTGTGATTCCTACCTTTTACCACATCCCAAAATTACATAAGAACAGCGAGCACCCGCCTGGTAGACC
The DNA here is from genome assembly GCF_964204655.1 of Triturus cristatus. NCBI lineage: Eukaryota > Metazoa > Chordata > Amphibia > Caudata > Salamandridae > Triturus > Triturus cristatus. The sequence goes on along the minus strand of NC_140584.1, from coordinate 1,057,382,368 downwards.
AATTGTGTCATCCCTTAAAGGTCTGACTGAACATTTATCAACTTTTATTGATCGTTTTCTATTTCCTTTTGTTTCTCAGCTAGATTCTTACATAAAGGATACAAAAGACTTTTTGAATAAGATCGTGCATGTCAAGTGGGATCCCACATATCAACTAATGATATTGGACATAACCAGCTTATATACCTGTATAGATCACGAGGATGGGGTAAAAGCTTTTACTTGGAAAAACGCCAATTACGGTACTCTGAACACAATCAGATGCTAGTAGAATTTGTAGAGTTCTGTTTGAGGAACAACATTTTTCTATTTGAGGAACAACATTACAGACAGCTGTCAGGTACGGCGATGGGCACCTGCTTTGCCCCCAGCTATGCGAATTTGTTTGTTGGCTGGTGGGAGGAGCAGGTGCCCAGAACCTATTAAAATGATAATGTGACGGGCAAAGTAATTGAGTGGTACCGATATATTGACGACCTTTTTATCGTGTGGCAGGGCACAGCAGAGTCGGCTCGAGGGTACATAGACCTTCTCAATGAAAATGAGATAAATTTACACTTTACAGGAACATTGAGCCCAGTGGCAGTGGACTACCTGGACCTGAGGGTGTTTGTCGAAGAAGGTAACATCCAGACAGCTCTCTACCGAAAAGCCACTGCTGGAAACTCAATATTATTTGCCACTAGCAGATATCCCCCCAAACTGTAAATAGCATACCATATGGGGAGCTATTAAGGCTAAAAAGGAATAGTACCAAGGTAACATATTTTGAAACAGCAGCCTCAGAAAGCATAGCCAGATTTATCAAAAGAGGATATAATCCCACGACTTTGAATAGCACGTTACAAAGGGTGAGAGGTATTCCAAGGGAGAATTTGTTAAAAAACAAAGATAAACCTTTGGAAAATAAGGGTAAATTTCGAATGATCACCCCTTACTCTGCGGAAGCCAATCATCTAAAAAACATGCTTAAAAAGAATTGGCATCTTCTAAAAACTGACAGCACCATATGTGATGAGATTCCTCCTTTTCCACTAGTAACTTTTAGGAAAGCGAGGTCACTTCGTGATATGTTGGTGAAAAGCCATTTGGAAAAAGGACCACGGAAAGGGGGCACTCTGAGAGAAATGAGGGGCTTTTTCCCTTGCAATAGGTGTAAAACCTGTGCTAACAGCAAAAGGGTTTTATCATATACTATCCCCGACCTTGAAAAGACACAGCAAATTACCAAATTTATAACATGCAGTACTCCTTATGCTGTTTATTGTCTGGTATGCCTGATGAATACAGGCCCCAGCTAGGCCCGCAGGACACAAGGGTTCGCTCTCCTGCAATGGAATCTATAAGGAAGTTGGCACGGAAACTGCAAAGTACAAAGACAAGGTTTATTAACCCTTAAGGGTGGTCCTACAATCCATACAATACCCTTCAGTATTGCATAGAGTAGCACAAAGAACTTGCGTACACAGTCCCCTTTTATACACAACAGAGGGGCTCATAAGTGGGAGGATACAACATGAGGCAAGGAATGTTACCTTTTATGGACATTTTCGATACAAGATCAATATGTGGGCGGAGCTGACATACTCCTTGAGCCCGCGAAAACATGGTCAAGCAAGGACTAACTGATAACAGATGTGGTCAAGCCTGGGCATGCGCCAGGCGGACAAAGGAACTATTTATAGACTGTTACTAGGCAGATTACAAGAGCAACTAACACGAAGATAGGACTCTTCTCGTGTTGAGCACGTGGAGACATGACAATACAAAATGGAGTCCAAACTTCAGTCAACATAACGAAAGAGACATGTGTGAGGCAGGAGAATTCATGTCTTTAGTAAATGCTTAATCACATCGTGATTTCAATTTACAACAGACGACCCTTTCAGTATTTACTGAAGACATCCGGTTTGTTAGGATAATCATCGTATATGTCAATTGTCATCATTTCTTCTACTTCTTTAGCTAAACGTTTCTGATAAGTGACATTGGCAATAGCTTTCTTATCAGGAATACAGAATGATACACATAAGGAACAGAGCAAAGGACCACATTGGACACAGATGCAGCAAGAAAACAGAACTGCTATAATTATACAGAGACCAGTTAAAACCTTCCAACCCCAAGCAGGGATCAATGCCCAAAACCATCCAGAAAAGGACCAGGTGCCGTTTTCTGTATGGATTTCAGCTGCAATTTTATGCAACCTGTTAATTGCATTATAGACTGACGGTGTGTGGTCAGGGATAAACACACAGCAACTACTCCCGATAATTTTACAAGCTCCACCTCGATCAGCTAACATAACATCTACCACCATACGATTCTGCAATGCAACAATTCTGGTAATCTGCAATTCTTCCGTAAGATTCCCAAGAGCAGCAGCGGTTTGGTTTGTCACAGCCTCTACCACTCTTGTTAATCTTCGAACTTTCCTACTATTTAGGGCAGCTCCAACGAAGAAAAACAATCCTAAATTAAAATCAATGTACTGCTGCAGACTGGTGTCAGTCTGATCCACGTCATCAATTGATAGAGTACGCTTATACCTATTTACAGTCACATTATTTAACAACTTCAAATCCTTATGATAGGATGCAGGTGCCAAAAATACAGGAGGCAATAGAAATGCTACATAACATACTCCGGACCAACCGGCTGGCAAACGGTAATAACCTTTATTCCCGCATACGAAGTATGTATTATGGGATGCTAAGAAGGTACTGTTATTCAACCCGTCGATGTTTAATATGGTAATACAATCACTAACACCAACAGGAATATAACCCACACTCTGGACACACAGGTCCGCTTGAGCTTGTGCCACTTGAATCACAAATTTGTCTTTTCCCACAGTGTCTCTGGTGTTCGTGAAAATATAAGGAATCGATTCATTGTCTGGTCGATACTCTTCCCATTCCCAAATTGTCCCATTCGCTTGCGGATATCCATCTTTATCCTGATGACATTCTTTATTGAGTCTGAAGAGTAATCGTCCCACTGTGGGTTTCCGGGTGGCAAAAAGCAAAGTGTACCATGCTCTACAAGAGCCATTATGAGAGAAAGGAAGAGGTATGAATGGCGTTCCTCCTTTCTTCTGATGAGCTGGCATCATACCACATATCCAACAGTTCGTAGCATTCGTGGTAACGTGGGTATGATGCAACATCTGGATGAAAGTGTTATTCAAATAAGACTGACGATGCTTCAATTCTTGATACGGAAGGGTATAGAAGTAGTGCTCCTCAGGCACTGGAGTGGTCAACACAAGTAACTCTCGAGCAGGAGTCACATCCTCCACAAACCATGTGGTTATCCCAACAATAGCTACTGTGAGCATAAAACCTGTTGCACAAAGGATCTTCTTTTTCTCCATGTCAAGATAAAGAATCAATATCTTCCTGAAACTAAAAAGGTTTGTCAGAACTCTTCCCCTTAGGCAGCGGTCGATTTCTTCACCAACGGGCCAAGACGGGTGTCGCTACACTAATGCAGGGCTGATCCCCCCCCTTGCCTCATTGGCTCTCCGTTTCACTAACCCAAGGGCCGTTCTGACAACATGTCCCGATACTGAAGGATTCACTTTCTTGGCCTCAGATGATATCGCTTTCCTCCAGGAGTCGCGTGGTCCAGAAAGAGCTCCTCAGCGTCGTTCGATTCCACAGCACGGCATTTCTCTGTGGTCAGAATCTCTCGTTGATCGGTCAATACAGCAGGCTCCACCAATCCGGGCGGTACTTTGCGGCAGTGCAGGGAATGGATCCAATTCTTTCTGTTGGAAACTCGCACAGCCGTCCTCGTTGCAAGTAAGACTTGCTCAGGACCAACCCATCTCGGCTCCAGGCTGTTCGTCCTGTCAAAGATTTTTATCATGACATGGTCGCCAGGCCGGAGACTATGTCCTTCACCGGTGGACCGATCAGGGAGCGCCTCCCGGACCTGTTGATGAATAGAAACCAAGTTATCCGTTAACTGCGCCAGATAATCATTCATCATTACACAAGGTACATCATACACAGTCTTAGGTTTTGGTGGACCCCAAATATTCATTGGGCGTCCAAAGACAATCTCGTACGGTGTAAGACCGGTTCGAGAGTGCGGTACTGACCTAATTGACAATAACGCCAGTGGTAAAGCATCTGGCCAAGCCAAAGACGTTGAAGCTTGGATTTTAGCGATCTTGAGCTTCAGTGTACCATTATACTTCTCGACTAGTCCTGCAGATTGAGGGTGAAATACTGCGTGGAACTTCTGGGTGATGCCCAGACCCTTCAAAACATACTTTATAACATCCGCTATAAAGTGGGGTCCGTTATCACTCCACAGAAGTCTACAAACGCCATATCGAGGGAAGAACTCCTTCAACAGCATCTTGGCGGTAGTCATTGCAGTATTGTCTTTCGTAGGGTATGCCTCAACCCATTTGCTAAAGGCACAGACCACTACTAGAACATACTTCAAATTGTTACAGCGCTCAAGCTGGATGTAATCCATCTGCAGAACCTCAAAGGGTGCAGTAGGTGTTACAAATCCTCCTGCTGGGGTTCGAGTACCCTTTCCTGGGTTGTACCTCAGGCAGATCATACAGGTCTGCACCACCCTCTTTGCCGTGCTAGCAATCTCTGGATGCTCCCAGACTTGGGTAAGCAATTTTACAATTGCGGAAGCTCCAACATGTGCTAGCCCATGTGCCATCTGAACCATAGGTTGTACAAAAGCCGTGGGTAATTTCCATCTATCCATCTGCTTATTTCTCCAGCAACCCTCATCATCCAATTCTCCCTCACTGGACCATTGCTCCCGTTCTTTATCAGAAGCGGTCCTCTGTATTTCTCGCACTTCTTCCTTCGCATCATGCCATCTTTCTACTTGCGACTTCACTCCATACATGGCAGTAGCACCAGGCTGCATCGCTGTCTCCCGTGCCACCCGGTCTGCTAACGCATTCCCTTCTCCAACTTTATCGACTACTTTCCTATGGGCGCTACATTTAATGATGGCAATTTTCTTCGGATATGTCAATGCAGTTAAAAGATTATGAACTAACTCCCCATGCATTATTTGTACTCCATGTGACGTTAAAAACCCTCTCTCCTTCCAGAGCAGGCCGAAATCGTGCGCTACTCCGAAGGCATACCGGCTATCTGTATAAATATTCACACACAGTCCTGTACTGAGCTCACATGCTCGTGTTAATGCTATCAGTTCCGCTGCTTGAGCTGATTTCTGTGGTATGCGTGCTGCCTCCACTATTGTTTGCAATGTGGTAATTGCATACGCTGCTGAAGTCGTACCATCTGGTAGCTTCAGGCAGGACCCGTCCACCCACAGTTCTCCATCTACATCTGGAAAGGGCGTATCCTGGAGATCAATACGACCCTTTGTTTGTTCCTCAGTCACAAGAATACAATCATGTGCTTTCCGTGCTTCAGACTGAGTCTCGAGGTATGGCAACAATGTGGCCGGATTTAACGTCACGCACCTCTTTAACGTAATATGAGGAGCCAAAAGCGTCAGCTCATATCCCGTTAAACGGGCACTGGTCAAATGCTGCGTCTTTGTCTGATTAAGCAGGGCATCAACAGCATGGGGGACTAATACCAACAGCTTATGAGATAACACAATTCCCTCGCTTTGGCGTATTGACACAGCTGTCGCCGCAACCGAGCGAAAACAACCAGGCAATGCTCGGGCAACAGGATCAAGTACAGCCGAAAAATATGCACAAGGGCGCTGCTTGTCGCCGTGCATCTGCACTAAAACTGATAATGCACATCCATCTTTCTCATGCACATACAGCGAAAAAGGTTTGGTATAATCAGGAGTCCCTAACACTGGTGCTGAACAGAGAGCCTGTCGCAATTTCTGAAAGGCAGTGTCACACTCATTCGTCCAAGGAAGCGGAATAGGTGTGTCTTTTGTCAAAAGGGCTAACAATGGCTTAGCTATGTGTGAAAACCCTAGTATCCATTGCCTACAAAACGAAACGAGACCCAAAAATGCACGCACGTCCTTCTGCGTGGACGGCGTCGGCGTGTCCAGAATTACTTGGACACAATCTGGTGTGAGTGCACGCCCCTCCTTAGACAAAAGGTGACCCAGATAAGTCACCTTTGGTCTACAGAATTGCAACTTTTTCCGAGATACTTTGTGATTGTGGGATGCCAAAAAGGAAAGCAAAGACAACGTACTCGTTTCACACAACTCCGGAGTGTCGGCCGCCAGCAAGATGTCATCGACATATTGAATGAGGGCGACGCCCTCGGGTAGAACAAAGGAGTCCAATTGTCTTTTCAAAGCTTGACTGTAAATGCTAGGGCTTTCCGTGTAACCCTGAGGGATTCTACAAAATCGGTAAGACCTATTATTTAGAGTGAAACCAAAGAGGTATCGACTATCGGGATGAATAGGAATTGAAAAGAAGGCATTTTTCAAATCAATAACTGAAAACGTGGTCGCCGTAGGCGGGACCAAAGTAAGCAACGTCGTGATATCAGAAACCACTGGGTACTGAGGTATCACGATCTTGTTCACTTCTCTCAAGTCAATTATAAACCGATAGACTTTGGCATCCGTATCCTTTTTCAGAATGGGTAAAATCGGGCTATTACAGACGTTATAGGGAACTTCTTCCACTACTCCCACCTTAATCAAATCCTGCACTATCTGTATAAGAGCCTCTTCCCCCTCCTGCGAAATACGATACTGTGGAAGGCGTGGTAACACCGCCCCCTCCTGGACACTAATGTGAACAGGCGGAATCACCATCTGTCCCACATCAGTATCCGAGGTGGCCCACAGAGCACAAGGGAGGGTAGCTAACACAGCATCTTCTGCAACCACACACATCCGTTCAGACAGGGGGTAATTGTCATTCAATATCACCCGCACTCCAGCAGGGGAACAGCGGATCGTAGCTCTGAAGTGCTTCAGCATATCAAGGCCCATAATATTGTCCGGCGTGTTCAGGGCAAGCAAAAACGGACAGGGTGCAGAAAAGGAATCAACCTGAAATGTGAGGGGCCGTGAAAGAGGGCTTCGGGAGAGTGTACCATCAAACCCTACCGATGTAACCATTAAGCCAGATGGGGGAGCCCTCGGAACCAATTGTTTAGACAGCGCACTACGAGTCGCTCCTGTATCCACTAGGAACTGATCAGTAGAACCCAAAACCTCAGCTGATACGTAAGGACCCCTCTGATCAACCGGCACCTCAACTGATTCCAACCCCCATCCAACGCATTCCTATGCATGCTGAGAATCATGGTACCCAGAACGGTCAATCCCCGACACTTGATACTGGTTTTGTCGATCGAAAACATTAGGCCTATCTCGTTGCTGCCCGGCAGGGTCAAAACGAGCGTGATCGTTAGAATTCCCTCTAAAATTCGAGAAACCCCCTCTACCTCTCGGGCCACCCTGATTGTGTCCCTGACGCGAAGCATGCCACGCCGGGCAATCTCTGGCCCAGTGTCCCGATTGCTTACAATACGCACATTGATTCCTGTTCAAATCAGATCGGCCCGAGGGAGGACCATAAAATCCTCCCCTACCTCTATTTACACCCCGTCGGGGCGGGCCATATACTTGTGCTAACATCACTTTCGTTTTCAAATCCCTCGATTTCTTCTCCTCCTGCCCCTTCGCTTCTTGCTCCTGGCGCTCATAGTACTGAGCTATAGTCAGGAGGGCTGTCGGGGTCGCAGTGGACCAAGAACTTTCACTCGCTTTTAGGCGGGCTGCGATCGCCGGTAATAAATTCGCCACATATTTATCAGCAAAGAGGTGTCGACCCGTATCGTCCGTAAGTGACTGACCACTAAAATCATGAAACGTCTCCTCAAAGCGCGTAAAGAAATCTGCAACTGATTCATCGACTTTCTGCTTGCACGAGGCTAGCATATTCCAGTCAATCTTTTTAGGGGGAATGATTGTCTTCAACTTAGCCAGAATAGCAGCAGGGAGATCTAAGATAATCTGAGGTGGTTTCTGCGCGGGCTTCCTCTCCCTATCCTCATCCTCGAGCTCAGACCATCGAGCCTTCAAAGCGGCAGCATCATCCACCTTCCGCACAGATCGCCACATATCTGGTGGTAAAATAAGCCCAAAGAACAAATCTATATCTGCTAAGGTCATAGTACAAGAATTCAAGGCCCCCTCGACTTCTTCGTAAAAGGCCGCTGGATTCTTGCGGGGATCAGGCAACGCATTCTTTAACGCCATGACGTCAGCCCTGTGCCAGGGAGTATAAACCCAATTATACACAAAATATCCCTTAGCATCGGCGGAGGTAGTATCCGAGCTAGTCCCCGCTCCTTTAGGAGGAACATACAAAGGCGCCGCCTCTCGCATTGGTTTAGCATGCACTAGGTCGCTCTTATCTGACTGAGAGGTGGATGAATGGCCATCTCCGGTACGCGAATCCGACCGCTTCTCCTCCTCAACTTGTTGGCGTGCTTTCTCTTTAAGGTCCCTCGCCGCATCCCGCAACGCAAACAGTCGCCGAACCGCATCAGGCGCCTTAGAGGGAGAGAAAACACCATTACGCAATGCTTTAGCATCTAATACCACATCGTCAGGTTCAAAGACACTGGAATATTTCCGGAAAGTAGCAATCACTTCCTCAGAAAAGTGGCCCAAAAAATACAACCTTTCTCTATCCTGCCACAACTCCCAAGAATCCAACAACTCAGCAAGGGATAACTTGCCCTTAAGTGCACGATAGGAAACTTGCCGAAGCTCACCCATTCGCTCAGCCGATAACATGGACCGCGTGTCTACCTTACCCGAACCCGATCCAGAATCTTGTGGCCTCGGGGCAGACGCGCCGACATAAGGAGGCGGAGAACGATCTAATAAATAAAAATCATCGTCATGATTATTAAGGACAGGATAGAGTGACTGACGAACAGCATATTGACCCGAGACTTGTAACCTACGCTCTTTCTCTTGCCTCTCCGTCTGTTCTCTTTCCTCCCGACGCTTTGCTTCCTGCGCTCTCACATGATCATTCTTTCGTTGCTCTTTATCAAACAGCGCTTTCTCACGTTTCTCTCGCTCACGCACTTCCTTCACCCATAATCGCACACATTCAAACATGTCTTGACGAGCACGCCGTTTACACATACACTGTTCCACATACTCAATCTTACGCATATCAAACGACCCATACAACGGCCACCGTAACTCAGGATCCTTTCTGGTATATTTCCTCCATACTGTGCTATACATTATGGAAGAAAGACCATGCTTCACATACATATCCCTATTAGGAGTCCCCTCTGGGGGAGCTGGAGCAGATTCCTCGAGGTTTAACCGGTTTCCAAAGCAGCAGCACCACTTACGGAGTGCGCTAAGAGCAGGCATGCTCAAAAATAATGCAGAATATGCAGTATTATCAAAAAAATGGCACTTAAACGTTGTGCCGTTCAAAGTTACACAGTTCCGGAGAAATATCTCCACATTACCTGCCTATATGTGTTGCAACGCATATATTCTCAATAATCAATACAAGATATGACCGGTCATCACAAATCAAACTCAAATAGCCAAACCAGGCTTCAAAAACTCGGAGCAAGTACGGTACAACGGTTCTTACCAATCAAGAGTCCAGATTCCAACTGCCAAGCTCCAAAATTCGCCCAAACGGCTGTCACGGCAGGACCGACAGAAGAGGTCTCAGTCGAGGACCGGCGCCACCCAGATGGTCAGGTCGGAAGGGAAGGAAGAAAAACCTCGGGATGCCAGGACTAAAGTGCCTCTGGCAGTGATCACATCCCCGGCCAAATTCCTCACCTTCGTCGCGACCAATCCTTCGAGCATCCGAGTCGCCGATGAGCCCCACGTGACGGGCGCCAATTGATGAATACAGGCCCCAGCTAGGCCCGCAGGACACAAGGGTTCGCTCTCCTGCAATGGAATCTATAAGGAAGTTGGCACGGAAACTGCAAAGTACAAAGACAAGGTTTATTAACCCTTAAGGGTGGTCCTACAATCCATACAATACCCTTCAGTATTGCATAGAGTAGCACAAAGAACTTGCGTACACAGTCCCCTTTTATACACAACAGAGGGGCTCATAAGTGGGAGGATACAACATGAGGCAAGGAATGTTACCTTTTATGGACATTTTCGATACAAGATCAATATGTGGGCGGAGCTGACATACTCCTTGAGCCCGCGAAAACATGGTCAAGCAAGGACTAACTGATAACAGATGTGGTCAAGCCTGGGCATGCGCCAGGCGGACAAAGGAACTATTTATAGACTGTTACTAGGCAGATTACAAGAGCAACTAACACGAAGATAGGACTCTTCTCGTGTTGAGCACGTGGAGACATGACAATACAAAATGGAGTCCAAACTTCAGTCAACATAACGAAAGAGACAGGAGAATTCATGTCTTTAGTAAATGCTTAATCACATCGTGATTTCAATTTACAACATGCCCGTGTGGGCTACGTTACATAGGTAGCACCATTCATCAGCTAAAGATCAGAATCTTAGAACACCAAAGGGCCATTGAAAAAAACGACCAGATGTATACTGTAGCACGCCACTTTGCGGAAAAACATCGAAGCAATCGTGGTCTGCTACAATTCTTTGGTCTGGACTATGTCCCTCAAAGTGTCCGTGGGGGTGACAGAGTAAAGAAGCTGCGAAGACTTGAGTCACGCTTTATTATAGATCTACTCACAAAGTCTCCCCGTGGGTTAAATAGTGGTGAGGAACTGTCAGTACATATAGGTACATAATTGAGATCATATGTAAGTTTATCTAATTGGTATTCAGATTGAAGCTCACCTGAAACGGTTTCTACGGCTGTGGAAACGGTGGTGTCTCAGCAAAGATTAAATGTAAATAAGTGATTTGTATTAGATGATATCTAAAGCTGCCTTGCGATGTTGAAGTGTAATATTGAAATAAGTCTAACAATAAGAGTGATAAGAGTAAGAATAAGTTTGTAATGTTGAAATGCTAATGTGAAAGGGAATAACTCTTGTGAAGCGGATATGCAGAAAGGACATGGGACGATCCACGGCGTGATATAATATTTTGCACCATGTTCGAAAAATGACATAAACAGTGGATATGTATAGATGAGTTTGTATAAACTGACATCTTTTTTAACACTGTTAAGGTGCAATAATATATGTATATTTACCCCTTACAAAATGGAGCTCATGTTAGAGCGACCATATGAGTCCTTTCTTTATTTTGTGGACAAGGGTTATGTTAAAAACATGGCGTTTCCGATGTGCTGGTGACATCGAGAAAGGCATTCCGCCGAAACGCGTCTGTTGCTGGTCATTTGGCTATTTCAATAAATTGTGTTCAAAACGCCCCGCGAGTGCGGCATTCCTTTTGCCAGAAGTAAAGGAGCCGAGCGATATATATATATATATATATATATCTATATATATATATATATATATATAGATATATATATATATATATATATATATATATTCACACAGCTTTCTCCATATCTGGAGCCCCCGACCCTTCAGGGCGACCTCAATACAATGGGCCTGGAGCAGCCCATCAAGCACCACCAGGTAACACAAAAACTTGAGGTCCATTACTGGCGAAGAGGCTTTTAATTCGGCATCTCGCAGCACAGCGTACTTCCATTACCTAACGTTTCAACCATACATTGGCCTTGCTCACAGGTGGAAGTCTGACGATCTGATTGCCCAGTGCGCTCGTGCATGCTTAAAAGTTCTTGGGTCACGTGACTTAGTGAAGAAATACAAATCCCATAGTGCACTGCACCGCATTAGAAAGTACCTTATGGAAGTCCTCATTAATGCTCTCAAAATTCGGCGATATTATTCACAAAAGCAGTTGCACTGATGTTGGTGTGGAGTCTTGTACATACCCAGTCAGGTGAGTTGGTTTCTCTGCACAATGCTGCGTTAATCGAACCAAGCCGAAAAAAGACACCAACACACCAGCACGATCAGAACGGGGTTTAGTCCATCCCGAATCCCTTCCACACGCGCTCATTCATATATATATCACTCCTACCAGGAGTGCTGGAAACTTTTTACCCTGATTTCACACAAAATATATATATATATATGTATATATATATGACTGCTCCAAATGCACCAGAAACGAGTCACTCGCGGTCGGGTGCTGTAATACGGCGGTGCATGCCGTATAAAATTAACGCTCCAAATCCTTTGAATTGTAAAGAATGTAAGCACTCACGGGTGGCGTGGCAACAGGTCTTTTATTCCCGGAACAGACGCGTTTCGGCAATCTGCCTTCCTCGGTGTTGACAACACACCGGGAAGCGCCATATTATATACATTACATCTCCACGTGTCATAGTATGATAGACATAAACAGAGGACAGCGTAAAGTGTAGGTGGAATCACCGGCGCCATCTTGTAATGTATCAATATACATATATACAGTGCAAGTCATACAATATATACATTATATACAGCGTAAATTTAAAGGCGTTCCGAAATTTACTCGGTGGCTGTGATATTCACTTGAAATATACGCCGAAATCAAATATAGATCAAACATCAAATTAATGTATCACTGAAAGATGGCTGCCATACCACCTCTATTCATGATTAAGCCGTGTATCGGCAATGCTCGTGATGATGCCGTGTATCGGCTTACACTGGCTGTCAAAAACTCCATAATTTAATGTACAATGCAATTAATCTCGTCTTGACACAAATAGCAAATTGGTAATCAAAACGGCCCGCAATAGCAGGTCGCTACAGTCAGAGGACAAAGTTCATAAAACCTCCGCCAAATATCCTGACAAACATATTATTCTAAATAACATATTAGTTTCCCAAATGTACTGACAACTCTTCATTACTGTTAAGACCTGACGGAAACTTTGACTGGAGGTCAATAATGTAGCGTGATTCTAACCTCCGCAGTTTCTTCAGGCGGTCGCCACCTCGGATATTTTCTGGGACAAAGTCTAGACCGAAAAACTGTAAAACATTCTTACAACTCGGATGTTTTTCTTCATAATGTCTCGCTACAGGGTAAGAGGCATCCCCTTTCAATATCGCCCTCCTATGTTCTAGTATTCTGATTTTCAACGAGTGAATGGTACTGCCTATATACAATAGGCCACATGGGCAAACGAGACAATAGACTGCATAGGGGGTACTGCAGGTTAAGAACTTTCTAATAGGCTTTTTTAAATTCACATTGGGTATAGTGTAATTAAGAACTCTATGGCTATTAGAACAAGCCTTACACTTACCACATGGAAAGAAACCTTGCATGTGTTTCAAGGTACCCTGCTGTAATGTTTGTTTGGTTAAATGACTACTAACCAATCTATCTTTTAATGACCTTGCCTTTTTATAGGTTATCATTGGATAGTCAGGAATATCCTCCCCTATGATAGCATCACTTTTCAAAATATGCCAATTTTTGCTTAACATCCTTTTCAAGAAATTAGACTCTGCAGAGTATGTCGTGATCATTCTGAATTTACCTTCATGTGTATCGACAGAATCTTTCCTTATAACTGTCTTCTCTTCTAGCAAGTGTTGTCTAGGAATTCCCCTAACTTTATTGAGTGTTGTCTCCAGTAATGCCTGCCCATATCCTCTGATACGAAATCTATTTACACATTGCCTAGCTGCCAATTCAAAATCACAGGTTCTGGAGCTGTTACGTTTTAATCGTAATAGCTCCCCATAGGGTATACTCTGTATCAGTTTGGGGGGATGATTGCTGGTCGCAAAGAGGATCGAATTGCCTGCTGTGGCCTTACGGTACAGGGATGTTTCTAATTTACCTTCAGAAATAAACACCTTTAGGTCCAGATAGTCCACTGCCACTGGACTTACTGTACCCGAAAAGTGTAAATTGAGGTTATTAATGTTAAGATCCTCAATGTATCCTTCCGCTGATTCAGTGGTTCCCTCCCAAACAATGAACAGGTCATCGATATAACGATACCATGCTTTAACCTGGCCTGTCACTTCTCCTCTTACATAGGTTCGGGACACCTGCTCCTCCCACCAGCCCACCAACAAGTTGGCGTAGCTGGGGGCGAAACAAGTGCCCATCGCAGTCCCTGAGATTTGTTTATAGTACTGATCACCAAATAGAAAAATATTATTTGAAAGGCAAAAGCTTGTAAATTCAATCAACATAGAATTATGTTCCGCATATCTCAATTGTCGTCTATTGAGGAAAAACTGGACGGCTTTGATCCCATCTTCATGTTTTATACACGTGTACAGACTGGTAATGTCCAATACCATTAATACATACTTGGAGTCCCAATTTAGGCTATTCAATTTCCTCAAAAAGTCTTTCGTGTCTCTCACATATGATTTTAATTGTGACACGAATGGGAACAAAAAGTGGTCGATAAACATGGACATATGTTCTGTTAAACTCCCTTGTGAGGAGACTATGGGTCTGCCTGGTGGCTTTGCCTTGTCCTTGTGGATTTTAGGAATATGATAGAATGTTGCCACCAGAGGAGTGGTATTCCTCAAAAATAGATGCTCATCAGTCCCCAGCATGGATTTGTCATACCATTTTTTAATTAACAGATCATAGCTCTGGACACTTGTTTGGTAGAGTTCACGAGAGGATTTGATATAGTTGTTATTATCCGATAGTTGTCTGAGGGCTTCATCACAGTATTGCTCCCTAGTTTGTAGCACTACATTACCGCCTTTATCTGAAGGCTTAATTATGATTGACGTGTCTTGCAGTAAGCCATCTAGTGCTTGCTTCTCCTCCTTGCATTGTACATTAAATTATGGAGTTTTTGACAGCCAGTGTAAGCCGATACACGGCATCATCACGAGCATTGCCGATACACGGCTTAATCATGAATAGAGGTGGTATGGCAGCCATCTTTCAGTGATACATTAATTTGATGTTTGATCTATATTTGATTTCGGCGTATATTTCAAGTGAATATCACAGCCACCGAGTAAATTTCGGAACGCCTTTAAATTTACGCTGTATATAATGTATATATTGTATGACTTGCACTGTATATATGTATATTGATACATTACAAGATGGCGCCGGTGATTCCACCTACACTTTACGCTGTCCTCTGTTTATGTCTATCATACTATGACACGTGGAGATGTAATGTATATAATATGGCGCTTCCCGGTGTGTTGTCAACACCGAGGAAGGCAGATTGCCGAAACGCGTCTGTTCCGGGAATAAAAGACCTGTTGCCACGCCACCCGTGAGTGCTTACATTCTTTACAATTCAAAGGATTTGGAGCGTTAATGTATATATATATATATATATATATATATATATATATATATATATATATTTGCAACCAAATCCGACTTTCTCCAAATCAGACACCGACACTCGGGATGCTTTCAGCCATCCGGCTTGGGTATTTATTTCCTTTATATATATATATAACAAATATATATAAACATATATACACACAGACACACACACATACATATATATCTATATATATATATATGTGACAGGCGGAGCCTGTGTGTACTCCCTGAGCCCGCCAACAATGACCAAAGTGAATCCGATGTCCAAGAGGAAACAAACACAAGCCACTCCTGGAATCCAATATCAGAAGTGCTTTATTCCATTTCCAACAGGAGACCTGGCGCATTTGTACCCATGTGGGTCTTGATTAGATAATTAGGTTCAGGTTCAAAAGGTTATTACACAGAATATTACTGTTAATACCAGAACAATAGACCCACAATCTGTTCCTCAGTCGGGAAATTTGAAGGCGGGGCTTAAGGTGCCTTCAGCATTTAGGCCCTGAGAGGTGCCAAAATGGAAGTGACTGGTGCTGCCAGTAACAGTGGGTGGCAGCCTCCTTAGAAAAATAAGGGCCCTGGTATTGGAGTTGTATATCATAGTAGAGATGTCCCCTATAACCGGACACATTATACAGCGGAGAGTTGTCAAATCAACTAATTTCTAGCTCCAAACTCTGAAAAAATCTGCTCCTTGACTTACTAAACTGTCCACTTGAAAATCCACACTACCAGGCAAACCTACCAACCATCCCTGGAGACCTATATAATTTGAAAAGCAATGGCTCTCATCCACTAGAAATACTGAAGCTTAAAACATCTCAGGCCATGAAACAATCCTTCTCAGGAATCACCACTAACCTAGAGAACTCTCTCCTGGTCCAGAGAACACAACTCCCTCCCTGATCCTTAAATAAACTTTTGAGAAGCATGAAGGCTAAACCTTTAGACTTCTGTCTGTAATGTCAACCTCACGCTGTATGGCTTTTGTTTTCCTATCCTAGTAAGTCTAAAAACGCGTTACCTATTTAAGACCTAGCCTGTCCATCACCTTTCGTAGGATGTTGACTGTTATTTCTGTATGTTTCATATCTCTTATGTTCCTTTTTGCAATGTATAACACTTAGTTCAGTTGCACTATAGAAAAAATATAAATAAAGATACTAATAGGAAATTCATGAGTGTGGAAATCCCTATTAATATTAAGGTTGTAGAAAATGTGAGTATTTTCAACATAGTTACATGAAATTTTGGCTAAATTACATGAACTAATGCGCAGTTCCACAAAAGGCAAATCTACCATTTATCACTATATTTCAGTGTCTGAAGCGTCCGTACATCAATTTATTTCACAAACATGCATTTTGCGTTCAAAAAAACCAAAAGCACAGTGTTAGAATCCCGATTCTCTAGTTGGCACCAGTGGGTACTAATGCCAAGCAGGGAACCGTTCTTCCAGTCAGGGTAAGGGGTTACACTCCTTTAATAACCCCTGCTCACCCTCTAGGTAGCTTGGCGCGAGCAGACAAGGCGTTATCGCAGGCGTAATGGTTAAGCAGTTGTGATCACATACATCAATTCAATGTTACCCCCACAAATGGACTCCACACTGGGTGTATCAAAAATAGACTTCTTTATATAAGCAGACTTAATCACAAGACCCCATAACGTGTAACAATGGCCCACAATACTGTTTGTTCAAAGCGTTCTTGGTTTCAGTTCAGTTCAGGCGTTCTGTGCGCTTCGTGCGCATTGGCCGGTGTGTGCGGCAGTAAGAGGCTTGTGAGCGGCTCACGAGCGTTGGTAGACACTCCGGGTGACACGCGCACCTTGTGGTGCGAAGGGGGCACAGTACCTTATCCTTTGAAGTTCGCCAGGGACGGCACAATAATCCTCAGCGCGGGCGTGCAGCGCACGGTCCTTTCAATCGCGGTGCGAGCTACGGCTCGAAGGGGGCCTCAGTCGCGGTGCTCAGGGGGACGATGCGGACGTACGATGCGCTGGCTCTTAGTTGCGGCGTTCGAGCCAGACCTTTGAGGGCGGCGCCTTTGTTCTCGGCCCACTGAGAAGCCGGCAGCACGCTCCTGGACGGAAGCCGCGTACCAGTCAATCTACGAACCACAGCCTGCCCTCCGCAAGGATAGGGGGGCACGGAAAGCGGCACGACACAGAGGGACAAATCAGGTGTCACGAAGTCCTTCCTTTGCGTTGCGAGCTACGGCTCGGGGGCCTTAGTCACGGTGCTCGGGCCAGTCAGGGAGGCACAGGCTTACCGACAGTACGCGCCGGGTTGGATGGCGCACACTGCTCTCGGCGTCAGCTTGGCAGGGAGAACGGTGGTTCTCAAAGGGTTTGAAGTCCACTGGTCCTGGGACTTCGGTCAGGGGGCAAGCTCAGCACAAGCCCTTGGAGATCTTAACAGCACAAGTTGAAGCAAAGTGTATCAGCAGTCTTTCTCCTCTCCTTCAGCAGCAGGGCAACCACTGTAGGCCAATCCCCCAGGTGAGGGACAGTACTCCTCCTACAGTTCCTTGGTTCATTCTCCTCAGGCAGAGGTTCGTCTTGTAGCAGGATCTAATTTCTTAGGAGCAGGGCTCCTTCATTTATACCATAATTCTTTTGTTCTCTCAGGCCAGGGGGGCCCTTGCCTAGCTCATTCCAGTTCTGGAGCACTTTGTTTTCGCGATGCAGGCTCTTTCATTCAAGGTGCAGGGCAGAGTCATCAGACGCTCCACAGGGGGCGGAGCCGGCATTTCGGTGGCAGAGCACAATTCCATTCAGAGCTCAGGTGCACTCCTCCCACCCATCTACCTGTCAATCGTCCTATTCATCACCGGCTACCTAGCCCTGCCCATCTGGGTTCTTCCAGCCCTGTCACTCACGCAGCCAGACAGCAGATACACATTGCGCAGAGGCGGCTGAAATGGTTTAGGCAAGCAAAGGTCAGCTTTCTAAAAGTGGCATTTGCAAACGCGGAATATTAAAATAAACCTTACGAGAAGGTGTACCTTATTATTCTGAGTTCAGGCATACTAAACTCGATCTCCTACCATGTTCTCTGGGCCTGTTAGGATCATAGGATGTAACGATCTTAACAGCCCATTCTGGCCTATGAGAACAGGGTAGCCTTACATAGTGAAAAACGAATATGGCTGTAATTCACTATGAGGACATGCCACACACATCAGGGCTTGTCCTACCTTATGCTTACAACGCACCCTGCCCTTGGGCCTACCATAGGGGTGACTGATATGAAGCTAAGGGAAGGTTTAGGGACTGGCAAGTGTGTGCACTTGCCCAGTCAGCATGACAGTACCAGACTGCACGCAGGTTCTGCAATGGCAGACCTAGACACATTTTACCAGGCCGCTTCTGTGGGTGGCACAACCAGTGCTGCGAGCCCCCCAGCTGCATTTGTATTTGCACGCCCTGGCACTCCCGGTGCACTTTACTAGGGCCTGATAGTAAACCAAATAAGCCAATCGGGAAATCCAACCAACATATACAATTTACATAGGGAGCACTTGCACTGTGGCACTGGTTGGCAGTGGCACAGTGCTCTGAGCGGCCAACACCATAAAAACATATGAGGCACAGCGACAAAAAGTGGAAGGGAGACTCACGCCAAGGTGCCAGGTCTAACACACAGCGAAAGACATGCTGCTCAGATTCGGTTGATCCTGTACATACCCTATAAATGTTTACTGCAAATGGCACGTTTGTGGTACATTGTTCTGCAAAAGAAGTGTAGATACTTGAAGTGGTGTTAAGTAATTTCATAAAACAAGCGTAAGATGAAATTCTCAAAATTATGCAAGTTACTTGGGTGTAATTTAAGTTTCGCTCAGGCCTTAATAATATTGGTCTCCCTTAGCACTGGAATCAGTTTCTACTGTTGCTATTGAATCCTAATAAAAACACATTCCTCGTGTATAACATTTTTTCCGTCTGTGAAATGAAATTATACCTGTGATTGTTTGAAAATGATTTTATTTATTTTGTTGAACTATACCTACAAACTTTAATGATTGTACCTCCAATATATATGAGTTGATGATAAGATTGAAAATTTAAATATTAAAAATGTAAAATGCAACACTCCCCAACAGAATCTTATTATTAGCTTAAAGTCTCCTTTGGGGGATGCATATTTTCATGAATACACATGATAAGAAGGTGCGTGTTCGTGTACTGTTTCTGTTCACTGATTTATGTTAAAGCTTTTCCTTTCGGGGAACTCGCCCTTTCTGTCTCCGCGCAAACAAGCGAGTCATCGGAACACATTGAAGAGTGTGTGTAACGATGGGACATCAAAGGGTTTGTCCTGGAGGGGTGTCCAGTGACAGGCATTCACGGGTGGGCGGGGCCCGTGGTGTGTGCTCAGCTGCACCGAGAGGCCTAGCATTGTGTCGTCTGTCTTTTAAAGTGGTAATTAGGAACCTGAGCAGGTGCGCTTTTTAGACGAGACTTTCAGCGGGAGTCAAAACTCAGGCTGTACGTCGAGCGGACGAGTGTCTGGGCCGAAACGAGTACCTGTGCAGAACTGCCCAACACTCACTCACGTGAGATGTAGAATTCGGTCTGTGCACTGAGGGCGGGATGAAGGCCGGAGGGTGTGCGCAGGGGATTGTGGGGCCACGAGAGCATCAACCTTCATTCACCCAGGGGAGTCAGGTTCACCACATTATTGTGGGCGGAGGTGGGGGGAGGGGTGCTGATTCTGATTATAAACTGGACAGAATTGCAGATGAAACGAGAGGGCGATAGGCCTGCCCACGTTGTCCTATTGATACAAGTCTATACATTTTAAGACTGGAACATGTTATTCACTTCATTGCCGAATCTGTGCTCCTGCCCCTTCTCACACACATTGCCCCCATGCATGTGAGCTGCCCTTTCTGGGCTCTACCACCTCTGCTCACCAGTGAATGGTGGCTAGGGATTTTTGAAACTGGTGAGGTGTAACACTTGCCGGAGTTCCAGCAATCAGGATTTGTATAGCGCTGCTTATCACCCGTGAGAGTATCCAGGCGGGGGAAGGGGGTTGCTGCTGTGGGCCATCAGTCCACAGGTGTTCTGAATTCCTGCAGGGTGGGGTCTGTTTGAAGGAGAAGAGGGAGGCTGCTCCAGGCCTTTGCGGCCAGGAGTAGGCACGGCCACCCCTCCTGCTTCTGGGCGTGTGGGCAAGGGAGAGCGAGGCGGAGTGCAGTTGTCTGACGGGTTGGTGGAAATTCACCCTGTGTTTCAGGCAGGTAGGTCCTCTCTGTGGCAGGCAGGTAGGTCATGGCTTTGTAGGCATGGGTTAGCAATTGGAACTGGCACCGTTTGCTGATGGGGAGCCAGTGTAGTGTTTTGAGGTGAGTGGTTATGTGGGCCCTTCTCGATAGGTCGAGGACGAGCCTGGCTGCTTTTCTCCGGATGGTCTGAAGTCTGTTTAGCAGTTGCGTGGTGATCCCCACGGAGAGGGAATTGCCATAGCACCGGCGGCTGGTGATGAGGGCCTGGGCAACGGTGTGATTGGTGCTGATGGGGAACCACTTGAAGATTTCCTGGAGCACGTGGAGAGTGAGTCAGCAGGATGACGAGACAGCGTTTATCTGCTTTATATTGTGAGCTCGCTGTCAAGTATGATGCCGAGGTTCCTTGCATGCTCTGTGGGTGTGGGTGAGGGGCCAAGTTCTGCCAGCCACCAGGAGTCGTCCTATGGGAGTGGGGGATGCTGCTCCTGAAGATTATTATCTCTGTTTTGTCGGTGTTGTTTGAGGCATTAGTTCTGCATACAGCTGGCGACACTGGTCATGCACCTGTGGAAGTTGATTTTGGTGTTTGTGGGGTCTGAGGATAGGGAGAGGATGAGCTGAGTGTCGTCAGCGTATGCTATGATGTTCATGCCGTAGGATCTGACCAGGGTGGCCAGAGGGGCCATATACATATTGACCAGAGTTGGGCTCAGTGAGGATCTTTTGGGAACACAATGGATGATGTTCTTTGGACCCAAGGTGTAGGGTGGAAGGCGGATGCTCTGGGTTTTTCTGCTGAGGAAGGATGCAATCCATGTGAGGGCATTCCCTTGGATCCCCATCTGGAGGAGTCCGTGTAGGAGGGTGCTGTGGGACACAGTGTTGTTGCGGTTTCTCCCCAGTCTAGGAGAGACCTGATGTCATTGGTGGCTGCGATTAGGGCAGTTTCTGTGTTGTGATTTGAGCAGAGCCCAGATTTCGAAGGGTCTAGGAGGTAGTGGTTCTCTAGGTGGTTGGTGGGCTATTCCTTTCTCCAGACCTTTTGCGGGGAAAGGGAGTAGGGATATGGGCTGGAAGTTCCTGAGTTCGCTCGGGAAGGGAAGGAAAAGAGACATATTTATTTCAGGAGAGTTTGGGAGTTCTAACCCCCACAGAAAATTGTGAGAAGAGCAGGTCTAATCCTGCTTTTAAAATACAATATCCAAATGATTTAGCAAATGAGCTCTTAACTTTGAAAGGGATCTCTGGAAATATTCTCAGCACTTTCAAGATGCGCCAAGGAAGCCTGACATCTGCCCCCATTTGTATTTGTAAATTTAGCCTGGATTCAGCTTTAATTCTCTTCCAGCCTCATATTTCCTAAAACATTCACAAATTAATGCATATGCACTTGTAGCCACTTTCAGTAAGCTATCTTTACCCATTGATGTGTATAAGGGCCCTTCACCCTTTGCCTCCACTCCCACGGCATACAGCTTGACTAGGGTCAGCCCGCATAAGATGTTGGGTCACTTCACTGAGAGCGGCAGGCATCTCTTGTGTGCACGTGTGCAAATCTGCATCATCGGGGCTGGTGGAACTAAATAGTCAGGACTGGCTTAATGTGCCGTTCAATACATTCTGCCACTTGGCAACAAGATAAAAAGTTTAACAAATTAGGCTTGGGATTGTGAAGTTCATCCTTTATTATTGGTAGAATTCAAAAGTTACTCAATGAAGGGCTGAAATGGCAGGCAGTGCATTTCATGTGCAGATTTCAGCATCCCAGTGGTAATGGATACGCATTCACACTCCTCTAGCACAATGGAGCCTGCAAAAATGTCATATCCCACCACAAAGTAAGCCCCCTATGGGGTGTGGGCTGTACATCATAACACCCACTTCAACTCCCATCACTTTTTCAATGGTTACACTGAGCAGCAGCATCATCTGCACCTGAACACATGAGAGAAGGTAAAACGAAAGTGTCACGGCCGGCACCTCAGTTTCCATGCAGAGCCGGGCTTCGGGGTGCTTCGCGAGCCCCTCAGCGGGTGTTCAAGCTCCAGTACCCCACACTGAAGCTGCTTCCTGTATATTCACCCTTCGCCAAAGTAAACTCTTGTTTTAACTGGGATTAACTATTGTTCAGAGCTGTATATTTGTTTTTTAAACTATGCAATTCCTCCTTTACAGTTCATTCAAAACCTCCGTATATCGGTTTCCATATACTGCACATATTGTTTACCCATACTATCAACAACCACACTAGCGCCCATTGCTTATTTTCTTTTGTACTCAGTGTGACTGTTTTGTGATCCATTTTTGGTTCTTCACTCTCTCTCTTTCCTGTACACCCTAAGAGCCTTTTTATGAGTTTGGCGGTGCCGAGACAGGACCGCCCGACTTCCCCAATGCCAAACCCATGTAGAACTTCCCACCAGATCGAGAGTTTTCTCCTGTCTGGCTTGTGGTGCTTTGGCGTTCCGAGGGTGGTGCCTATGAAACAGGTACTTCAATGGGAACATCAAAGGCAGTCCCTGCACGGCACGGACTGCTGCAGTCCATGCTGTGGAGGTACTTGTGTGCATACACACAAGGGGGCACAAGTTGTGCCTCCCTATGTGCATCCACATGCCGTAAGGCACCGAGGTGCCCTGTAGGGACTCCTTCGTTTCCTCACCGCCACACTTTTAATGAAAAGTGTGGTGGTGAGGAAACTTGTAATATGCCTGGCAGGGCTGCAGTGGCCTTGCCAACCATATTGCGGACTCAAGACTGCCACGCCACCGCCAGGGATCTCTGATCCCTGGTAGTTACGGTGGCCTCAGGTTGGTCCTAATAGGGCGGTTGGAAGACCACCACCATTGCGCCCCCGCCAGTCTGGAAGTCCGTGGACCGCCAGACTCGTTAGAAAAACCTTATCCTCCAAATCCACTTGCTCCTTAGAGGTGAGCGAGCCACTGAAAGCTCAAGCCAGACTCAAGGCTGGAGCCTGGCTCTGACTCAGCTCGAGGTCCTCGTGCAACCTTGAGCCCAAATCGAGCCAAGCTTTCATGTGGGTTCTGTTTGCCTCCATTCCCATACCGTGTATGTGGGGTTAGGACCAGAAACGTCAGCTTTGGACCTGGGGAAGTAGGCTTGAGTCTCGGCGTCAACTCAACATCCTATGACTCTGGGCAAATCACTCCATCTACTCATTCCTGTAAACAATGGGAGGTGACTTTGTGCAATGTTAGGAGTTTCTATGTAAAGCGCTCCAATACCTTTGAAAGGTGCACAAAGAGATAAAGATAAAGCCTTAACATAAGGAATGTTGCTCTATTATAATCCTAGCCACGCACAGGGTTTGCATGACAATTGTCTTGCCTCTTAGTTCTCTTATGGTTCATGTTTAAAAATTATCACTTTTAATAAAGTACTTGTCCGTGCAGTGCTATACTGTGAGGCATTAATGTCAAAGCTTCCACATGCTAAAAAACAAAACCTTTTTTTAATTTTGAAGAGACTTTATCATATATTACCTGATGTTTGTTGTATGATTTACATAGTAAACATGTTCAGGGCTCTGCTCCTGCACGGGCCCTAAGATCCGAGCCAGAACTTTGGCTCAGCTCTGGCTCTCCCTACTAATTTGTTGGCTTGCCCACCTCTATTGCCCCTTCCCTCTCTGCCTTCTAGCAGCATTTCATCCACTTTATGTACACTCCTGATATCGCTCCACCCTTCTTTTGGCTCCCAGACTCCAGAATAAGCTCCCGAAACAGGCCTTAAAGATGAACAATCAATGCCTGTTGCCAATTTAGACTGTGATTTCTAATATGAATTCACCCTGAACGTATCATATGATTTAAAGGTTTATATCAGCTTACTCTGTGTGTACCGCGCCTTGGAAAAAGGTGTTCAAATAAATTCAGTATAAGAATAAAATGTATACAATGCCTGCTGGGCACAGCTGAAGACCATAACCATGTTCTCTAGGCCCCGGTGCATGGAGTGAGTGAAAGGCCTTGCTCTGTCCCCTAAGATCACTTCCCCAGGCTTGTCTGAGGGTTTTGTGGGGCTCAGGTCACATACATGGTGGGGGCCCCATCCTTGGTTTTATGGTGACATCAAGAGGCAGCTAATAGCTTTGGCTGCTCCACCTTGTGACAGGCTTGCGCTGCCCACATCGAAGCCATTGCAGGGGGCCAGGACAACCTAAGTATAGTGCCGCAAACGACTAGTCAAGAGCTAGATGCAGCATGTTTATGGGTGGAAGCCACATACTGAAGCCAGAGGCTATGAGCATATGCATAGTTCAAGCTTAGCAGATCTGAGGACAGATGGAGTGGCTAAAACCCCTTGGGTTTCCAGCACCCACTGCGTAGAGCAATGTGTTTTCACTTTACACCGTAACAATGGTCCAGGTCGCACTCTGGCTGCAGCCTTATTGTGTGCAGTGAAATATCGGCTCTTCGGAACTCAATTTTACCGCACATTATCCCCTTACAACGGGCCTATTTATAGGAAGCTTGAATGTCTCATGTGTTCACCAGACATTGTTTACTGACAGTGTATAAGAACACCTTTCAATACACAGTTAAGATTGCAATTAATGACTGTGCTCAAACCTTCTTCACGTGTTAGTAAAACACATAAGCACAGCCAGGAAGGTGTTTTACTGTCGTTCTTTGTGTTTCTTTCCTGATTGAAGCAAACATTGTAATTGTTTACAGTGTGACCATTCTAGGCAGCATCGACCTCTTTAGAGAGCCCCAGCGCGAGCAATCTTTCTCAGATCCCTGCTGCTTTCGAAGGGGACATACACACAATGAAGCTCCAATCACAGCTCTGGCTCACAGAAGACAGCGGTTCATTGCTGGGCATGGCGTATGTTTACCGATCTGGCCCTGCAGTTCCCAGAGTTCATTCATGATTTATGTGTTTGTTAATTGGGCTGAACAAAGCATGACAAGCGCGCTCTCCTCATAGCACACTCACTTCCACGTCACGGTCCCAGCTATAAACGGCAGCACAGTTATAGAGCATCCCAGATGCTTATGGTGAATGACTGCTCTGCCTCTCAACTGCAGCAGCAGAGAAAGATACATGCAGAGTGCCAATGTATTGATAAAAGTCACATACACATTCCATAAATATGGAAGGGGGATGGGAGCACACTGCCTCACCTCCCAGCACAGTTCTCCCCTCAGCATAATGGTAAATGCAGTCCACAGCACATGCTTACTTGAGTATTAGCGATATTACAGCGCAATGGCCGCTTATTCCAGTTGTAAATGTGATTCTGTGTAACTGTGTGTAAAGGTGGTAAACAGTTGACAAAATATTGGAGACGGCAAAAGTAAATGAAAATACAGTGGTTACAGATGAAAGGGTGCATTGTGTGTTTGGGGGTTGTGAAGTGAAGGAGATGCGAGGAAGTGCATTCAGGAGTCAGTGAACGGAGGCTGCTGAAGATGATAACATATGCAGATGGACGAGATGTAGAGAGAAAAGGGTGCACATCTCTAACGTAGAATGGGCATAACGGGCATGATTGAGACACTCTGAAGACCACTACCCCTTCCAAAGGCCTCGGTATTGTTTCATTCACAGTCTCACAATGTCAGAATTGAAACATTTTATTTATTTTTTAACTTTCTTTCTTTCTCAAATTTGTTTCAAAATGCAGCATTTGTCCTCTCTTTTTTCAAACTTTTCACGATGGGGGGAGAGCCCCCCTCCCCCAAACACCCATTATGACATCACTGATGACAACACATATCACATGCCCATTGGTATAACCAATAAAATCATAAAAGCTGCCTTGTGAGCTGAGGCACTGAGCGCATAGCCTGACCTGAAGCAACGACTCAACCAGTGAATGAGTCCACTGAGTGTTCGGTCCGTGGGTGCTGAGAAGAGGGCCTTATTTAAGGTCAGACTCAGCACCCATAAGTGAGTGGGCATGGCTAAATGCTATTCCTTCTGACACAGAGCTTGGATCACACACATGATGGTACAGTTGCAGCTGCTGTGGTGATTTCGAGGCAGGGGTGCAAACTATGAAGAACCATGCAGCGCATCTTCGTTGATCCTAAATGTGACTCAATAAGGAAGCCCTATGGAAGCTAAGAACGGAAAATACACACACATGAAATACAAGATCCAAAGCAATTCAGCACATAGAATAAATAACACCCTTGAGAGGCCAAAGAAGTAGAGAGCAACTTCAATAATAAAGGGGGAATGAGGTGGAGCACTTAACCCCACACCACAAGACTAAAGCTTAGTAAGCTCCTCACTTTCATTTGCAACGCCACCGTGAACCAAATCAATCCACAAACTAGTAGCTACTTTCCCAACATTTCTCACCCCGAGAAAACTAGTCAGAGTAACCAAATCACTCCACAAATTAGTAGAGTCATCCCCAAGATCTCACGCCCTGACAATAGTATTCAGATTACCTTACCTTCCACCCCCTGACCTAGGAGGACAAATGTCGAACTATCCGACAGTGACATAGACTACCTCATCATATCATATGCCTTAGCAACAGATAACTGTACGTCACAATGTGGCACTATCCAATCCATTCAAACCAACCCCTTCAGAGAACCCACACACAATAACACATCCGCAAATAGAGATAATCTCACAAATATCTACATAGAGCAGACTACACTAACCCATTCTATTAACAAGATAAAGTGTGCACTCATAAATTGCAGATCAGATAGCAAACATGCACCTGACATTTTCGACCTAATCCTAGAGAATGATCTACACATTATCGTCCTTACCGAAATATGGTTAAACAGCTCCTCCTCCCCCATCCTTGATCTATTGGTTCCTCCTAGTCACGATCTAATCCGCCTAGATAGAAATGTGGCGCCGGGAGGTGGGTTAGCCTGCATCTATTGTAACACAATCTCAGTCAAGCAAGTAGACTCCATCGCTCTATCCTCCTGCGAATATCTCTGCATCAATATCTCTGATGATAAGCTCCTCGCCAGCAAGCTCCACTTATTCTACCACCCCCCCGAGGGATAACTTGACTTTCATTGACGAGTTAATGGAAGTCATTTCATCCAATGTCAACTCACAAGTTCCACAAATTTTACTGGGTGACTTCAATCTACACTGGAACAATGCAAACGACCATGGTGTACAATGTCTTAAAGCGTTTCTGGCAGACCAGGACTTATTCCAATTCTGTGACAGCCCAACTCACAACAAGGGAGAGACACTGGCCCTCATCATAGCAAAAACGAGCATCATTTCATTAGAATCCATCACTCCTTGCAACTGGACTGACCATCACAGCATCTTCTTCTCCATAAATATTGAGGTTACTCCAAAAAGGAGTCAACCATCAAAAACAAAACAATGGAAAAAGAACTTACAGAACATCAACCCCATCACGTTGGTAACCCATTGCAACTCCACCCTGACCCCCACAACTGACATGGTGGATGTACATGACCTCACAGCCTTTTACAATTCCACGATGCTTGAAATCTTGGACTCCACAGCACCCCTCCAAGAAAAGAATGTGTCCTCCAAAATTTCCAAACCTTGGTTCAATGACTCCCTAAACTCGGAGCGACGCAAGTTAAGAGCTGCTGAGCGATTATGGAAATCTGCACCCTCCGACGTTCACCTACAGCACCTTAGAACGTTAAGGAACTCATACAACAGGAAGATTCTAAAGGCCAAGGCAAACTTTTTCAGAAATCAAGAACAAAAAAGGGTACAAAGTTCCTCTGGTACATAGAAGAGTTGGTTCAGAAAGAAAATGCCATCAGAAACGGCCTAGTGATAACTTGGGGAATTCCCTTAGTTTGAACTAGAGCTCTCACACACCCAGCAAGCTGGGTGTCATGCTTCATCATATGAGCTCTGCCCCTCGTCAAGGCGGCGCTGCAATCCTTGACGGGCACCCGAACCGGGGCTCTTTATCGGGGATCTTCTGTTCCTGCCGGTTGGTGCATGGGGGTAAGGGGGCCTGAAATGTGTAGATGTGTGAGATAGTGAGGTTAAAAAGGGTCAGTTAGTCCTTGTCAATAATTTATTCGGAAGGTAAACTACCCGGTTAAAAAAGGTGTAGAGTGGCTGGTGTATTAGAAAAAGTGTCTAATCATGAAGCTCTACTCTATAGATCGACATGTTTCGTGCCTCGTGTGTCAGGAGGATCTTGGCACTTCTTCAGGATCATGAGCGACTATCTACACTACGTGGAGATGTGTGTGCTACCTACCACGTCTTCAGGTGCATTGCCTGCGGACACGGGTGAGAAAAAATAATAATAATATTCCAGATGACACTCTGAACAGTTCTCTTCTAATTAACCACAAGGGTAATCACTAAGTTGAAAACCACCGATTTAAGGTTTGTAAATATAAGCATATAACAATTTATTAATCATATTACCAGTTGGTGTATATTAACACCCAATGTATAGTGCACAAAAGGAGTATGCAATAGAAATATTGAGGTTTAAAAACAATTAAAAATACTCATGGACAAGGGATTGTAGCTGCGGACTCACCTAGTAGGCTGCTAGAATATGCTAGCAACAGTCCTGGCGGTGACTAGAGGACACCGATTGGGTCCTATGGGAATGGGCAGCGTTAAGAAAGCGAGATGGGGACAAGACACAGGAGAGACAGGCAATCAGTCAACCTCAATAATAATAAGTTAATCAAACAAAGATGACAGGGTAGTCAGTGGCACTGACAGGGTGCCGAGTGGTCACTCAACCGCGTATGGCGCGATCCCTTGGTACCAGAAGAGAACCGCACGGTGGAAAGTATATTGGGCGGTCTGATCGGAGCCGAGGATTCGGCCGGATTACAAGCGGAGGAGAGGCTCACCATGCGAGCCCAGAGCAGCTCACGAGAGCAATGGAAATAGTCAAGAGTACGGAGTACAAGGGTTACTCACCCGCGTCGAATCACGCTATGCTGTGGACCTACCCAAACCGCCAGGAACCGGGGTGGTAGGTGTGAGTGGGAAACCCGGAAAGATATACTTGCGGTTTCCTGCTGCCTGACGTCAGCGGGGGTGTGATGTGGGCGTGACGCGTTACCGTGGTAATCACGCAAGACGTTAGGTCACATGGTATCGTCAACTACTATGGCGGACATGTTGGATAGGGAGGAATATTCTTCTTTGTGTGCCGAATGTTAGGCAACCAAGATAGATAGAGTGATTGTACAATTATCGTAAAGTATGCCTTTACAGTGGGTGAATAGTGTCAGGGATTAAAAAGTGACAACACTTGTTAAAGGTTAGTTGTAGGGTCGGTACTCAGATTAAAAAACAACGTAGGCTATAAGGAACATGGCGGACATGTTGGACAGGGAAGAATATTATTCTATGTGTGTCGACTATTAGGCAACCAAGGTGGATAGAGTCATGTGTGGACACGTTGTTGTACAATTAACGTAAATAGTGCCTTAACGGTGGGTGAGTAGTGTCAAGGATTAACAAGTAAAACCACTTGGTTAAGGTTAGTTGTAGGATCGGTACTCAGCTAGAAAAACAACGCAGGCTAGGAGGAGTACCCCAATGTCGCAATGTCGCCAATGGTTGGGCAAATATTAGCATTAAATCAAAGAGGGAAAGAGAAAGGGCAGTGCCAAGATTGTAATGCCAACCTGTGAGCCAACTATATGATGGAATTAATGACTAAGATGATTAAGAGATGGAGCTCCATGGGATATCATCATTCAAACCCTCGGTGTGGCTTGCTAATCTGTGTACCCATCTCTGTTCAATCCTAAATAAAGATTGTTTGGAAATATGTTGGTGTGCTTCCAGTACAATCCAATGTAATGAATCTGGGGAATGTTGAGTCTCTGTGAAGTGTCTGTATATCCTCGTGGTGGCGCGTTGGCAACGGATGTTGCTTCTATGTTCGGTAATGCGAACTTTGACTGGACGCATGGTCATCCCTATATATTGTAGACCACACGGACAGGTGATCAGATAGATACACTGTCTAGTGTTGCAGTTGGTGTGTGTCTGGATGCACCACTTAAAGTTAGGTCGTAATGTCACTTCTTTGGTTGGTGATGTGTACTTGCAAGCTGTGCAAGTGCCGCAGGGATAATGTCCCTTAACAGGTGGTAAACCCCATAGAGTGGTTTGTGTCTTATCAGTGGGGCTCCTGGGTCTTGTATTGATCAAAATGTCTCGTAGATTACGGGTTCTGGTGTAGGCAAATCTGGGTTTGGATATCCTTAGGTCTCCTGTGTTCAAGATGTTCCAATGTTTCAAAATGACCCTCTTAGTTGGAGCTGAGGTAGCTGTGTAGGAGGTGACACAGGTGATCGAGTCTACTGGTGGTTTGGAGTGGACTTCTAATAGTGCTTCCCTAGGGTTATTTCTGGCTCTCTTCATAGAGTCTTTAATCACTCTGGTAGGGTAACCTCTAGTCATAAGATTAGTAGCTAGAATGGTAGACTCTTTCTTGTAGTCAGTGGTGGATGTACAGTTGCGTCTGATACGCAAGAACTGTCCGAACGGTAGATTATCTTTGAGAGCCTTAGGATGATGGCTCTGGTATAAGAGTAGACTATTCCGATCGGTGGGTTTCCTATATAGACTCGTGGAGAGCTCCCCCTCAGATAGTCTAATATTAAGGTCAAGGAATGCAACATTGGTTTCTGAAATGGTGTGGGAGAAATTCAGAAAGATGTTTTGTTGATTGATCCAACCTATAAAAGCCATACATGTGTCAATGGTACCATGCCAAAAGATTAAAATGTCATCGATAAACCGTTTCCACAGTTTCAGGTGGTGGACATATGGATTATTAGTGTTGTTGATGACATTTGTTTCGAAGGCCGCCATGTATAGACAGGCCAAGCTGGGAGCAAAAGTACTCCCCATCGAAGTTCCCTGGCTTTGATGATATAGTTGGCCTTTAAACTCAAAGAAGTTTTCAGTCAAAGCCAGGGATGCACACTCCATGATGAACGAGATTGGAGTGGGTGAGTCCCAATCTAGGGAGTTGAGGGCGGCCTCTACAACTGTCAGAGTCTCCCTCTGGGGGATATTAGTGTAGAGGGCCTCTACGTCTAGGGTAATCAAAAAATCAATGTCTCTTGGGTCCTCTATAGATTCGATGATTCTGAGGATGTCAGTCGTGTCCCTCACGAAAGATGGTGTGTTACTGACTAGGGGCTGCAAGAAATGGTCAACAAATTTAGACAAGGGTTCCAGTATAGAGCCAATTCCAGAGACTATGGGACGTCCAGGAACCGGAACTGTACCCTTGTGTATCTTGGGTAAAGTATAGAAATATGGTATTTTTGGTTCTTTTGCAATCAGAAAAGCTGATTCGCGTTGACTGATCCAACCATTAGTAACAGCCTCATGTACTATTGTGGAGATGGAACTCGCGAGGCGTGGTGTTGGATCAATTTGGATTGGAGCGTAGTATCTGTCATTGTTGAGTTGACGTCTACATTCTGTATCGTAGTCAACTGTGGATTGTATTACAGTTGCCCCACCCTTGTCTGCTTGTTTGATGGTTATCGATAGATCTGCAGCAAGTGCATTGGCAGTCTGTATTTCAATGTTAGAAAGGTTGTGGAAGGGAGAAGGAAGAGGTATTAAGGCTAGATCTTTTAATACTGCCTTCTCAAAAGTTAAAACTTCCACTGGGACCATGGCATTGAGAGGGGTAAAGGTAGAGGGATTCCTCAAACCAGAGTCATCCTCTGTGCTTATGGGTTTGTCCTGAAAGAAGGACTGCAGTCGTATCTTGCGAAACAATTTCTGCACTTCACAAAGGTCTCTAAATTTGTCTACTTTCGGGGTGGGGACAAACCCTAACCCCTTTTGCAGTATTGAGGTCTCTGATTCAGTGAGAATGCGTGATGACAGGTTCACCACTAGTTTCTCTTGTTCACCGTTTTGCTGCGTGTGTCCATCCCTGTTGTTGGTTGGTCCTGCCATTGTACCCGTTTTTGAGAGTTTCTTCTGTTGCGCCCTCTTCCTCTGCCCCAACCTCTGTCTAAAAAAGGGGGGCCATTATTGAAGAACTGAGGAGGTCCTGGTTGGAATGGTGGATATTGCCAATATGGTGGTGGTGGAGGATGGCCTGGAAACAGGGGAGGGCCCTGGAAAGTCTGGGCATTGTAATGGTAGTTAGAGTGTTGGTTTCTTCGTGCGTTATTACTGCCCCAGCTCCCTGTACTGGAATTGCTGTCAGAGGAGTCTCTTCTATCGGAGTTCTCATCAGATGAGTAACTATTCTTGACCGAGGTGTAGTCGGCCTTCAAATAAGGGAACACTTTCTCTTTGTCAAATTTAAGGATATCTTTCTGAAGTTTCGCTATTTTTTGTTTCATCAGATATTCTTTGTTGTCGGTAATCTCTGCATTGATCTCAGCAAGTCTACTCTTGTAGGCTGAGATCTGGATAGTGGTTTTGAGTGCTCCCTCAGCAATTTGTATTCTGACTAGGAGGGCATCAGCTAGGCGTCTAGCTGTATTAATAATCAGTACTAATAAATCCCTGGTGCATTTCCACGCAACCAGGGACCACTCCTTTTTGAATGTCGCATCATCTAGAAATAATCTAGGAAAGTTGTTAATGATGAGCCCAGTGGGTGCGATGTTGGCACGCAGATATTCTGTCATCAGCGCTCCATGGAGAGTTATTTTTAACCACTCTCTTTTTAGTTGCATCAAAGCATTCCAATCGTCAGATTGTGAGCCAGAGGCCGTGTTGCCATCATTTAATAGGAGGGACGGTGTTCTCTCAAGTATATCTGAGATGGCATCGTCGCCGAAGCTAAGCCCCTGGGTATCCATGAGAATAAAGATAAGTGGTCAGTAGGTCGGACCAGAAGATAGGATAGACGGTCCAGTCTGGATTAATTAAAATCCGCTGGTAACCTATAGATCAATGTCCCACGGGTGAGAACCCGTGCTAGTACAGTAATGCAAGGAGAGGGACAAGGCAGATGGGCTTCTTTAATGAGGTCCAGTGTACAAGCCCCAGTAATCAAGAACAAAAAAGGGTACAAAGTTCCTCTGGTACATAGAAGAGTTGGTTCAGAAAGAAAATGCCATCAGAAACGGCCTAGTGATAACTTGGGGAATTCCCTTAGTTTGAACTAGAGCTCTCACACACCCAGCAAGCTGGGTGTCATGCTTCATCATATGAGCTCTGCCCCTCGTCAAGGCGGCGCTGCAATCCTTGACGGGCACCCGAACCGGGGCTCTTTATCGGGGATCTTCTGTTCCTGCCGGTTGGTGCATGGGGGTAAGGGGGCCTGAAATGTGTAGATGTGTGAGATAGTGAGGTTAAAAAGGGTCAGTTAGTCCTTGTCAATAATTTATTCGGAAGGTAAACTACCCGGTTAAAAAAGGTGTAGAGTGGCTGGTGTATTAGAAAAAGTGTCTAATCATGAAGCTCTACTCTATAGATCGACATGTTTCGTGCCTCGTGTGTCAGGAGGATCTTGGCACTTCTTCAGGATCATGAGCGACTATCTACACTACGTGGAGATGTGTGTGCTACCTACCACGTCTTCAGGTGCATTGCCTGCGGACACGGGTGAGAAAAAATAATAATAATATTCCAGATGACACTCTGAACAGTTCTCTTCTAATTAACCACAAGGGTAATCACTAAGTTGAAAACCACCGATTTAAGGTTTGTAAATATAAGCATATAACAATTTATTAATCATATTACCAGTTGGTGTATATTAACACCCAATGTATAGTGCACAAAAGGAGTATGCAATAGAAATATTGAGGTTTAAAAACAATTAAAAATAATTAAAAATACTCATGGACAAGGGATTGTAGCTGCGGACTCACCTAGTAGGCTGCTAGAATATGCTAGCAACAGTCCTGGCGGTGACTAGAGGACACCGATTGGGTCCTATGGGAATGGGCAGCGTTAAGAAAGCGAGATGGGGACAAGACACAGGAGAGACAGGCAATCAGTCAACCTCAATAATAATAAGTTAATCAAACAAAGATGACAGGGTAGTCAGTGGCACTGACAGGGTGCCGAGTGGTCACTCAACCGCGTATGGCGCGATCCCTTGGTACCAGAAGAGAACCGCACGGTGGAAAGTATATTGGGCGGTCTGATCGGAGCCGAGGATTCGGCCGGATTACAAGCGGAGGAGAGGCTCACCATGCGAGCCCAGAGCAGCTCACGAGAGCAATGGAAATAGTCAAGAGTACGGAGTACAAGGGTTACTCACCCGCGTCGAATCACGCTATGCTGTGGACCTACCCAAACCGCCAGGAACCGGGGTGGTAGGTGTGAGTGGGAAACCCGGAAAGATATACTTGCGGTTTCCTGCTGCCTGACGTCAGCGGGGGTGTGATGTGGGCGTGACGCGTTACCGTGGTAATCACGCAAGACGTTAGGTCACATGGTATCGTCAACTACTATGGCGGACATGTTGGATAGGGAGGAATATTCTTCTTTGTGTGCCGAATGTTAGGCAACCAAGATAGATAGAGTGATTGTACAATTATCGTAAAGTATGCCTTTACAGTGGGTGAATAGTGTCAGGGATTAAAAAGTGACAACACTTGTTAAAGGTTAGTTGTAGGGTCGGTACTCAGATTAAAAAACAACGTAGGCTATAAGGAACATGGCGGACATGTTGGACAGGGAAGAATATTATTCTATGTGTGTCGACTATTAGGCAACCAAGGTGGATAGAGTCATGTGTGGACACGTTGTTGTACAATTAACGTAAATAGTGCCTTAACGGTGGGTGAGTAGTGTCAAGGATTAACAAGTAAAACCACTTGGTTAAGGTTAGTTGTAGGATCGGTACTCAGCTAGAAAAACAACGCAGGCTAGGAGGAGTACCCCAATGTCGCAATGTCGCCAATGGTTGGGCAAATATTAGCATTAAATCAAAGAGGGAAAGAGAAAGGGCAGTGCCAAGATTGTAATGCCAACCTGTGAGCCAACTATATGATGGAATTAATGACTAAGATGATTAAGAGATGGAGCTCCATGGGATATCATCATTCAAACCCTCGGTGTGGCTTGCTAATCTGTGTACCCATCTCTGTTCAATCCTAAATAAAGATTGTTTGGAAATATGTTGGTGTGCTTCCAGTACAATCCAATGTAATGAATCTGGGGAATGTTGAGTCTCTGTGAAGTGTCTGTATATCCTCGTGGTGGCGCGTTGGCAACGGATGTTGCTTCTATGTTCGGTAATGCGAACTTTGACTGGACGCATGGTCATCCCTATATATTGTAGACCACACGGACAGGTGATCAGATAGATACACTGTCTAGTGTTGCAGTTGGTGTGTGTCTGGATGCACCACTTAAAGTTAGGTCGTAATGTCACTTCTTTGGTTGGTGATGTGTACTTGCAAGCTGTGCAAGTGCCGCAGGGATAATGTCCCTTAACAGGTGGTAAACCCCATAGAGTGGTTTGTGTCTTATCAGTGGGGCTCCTGGGTCTTGTATTGATCAAAATGTCTCGTAGATTACGGGTTCTGGTGTAGGCAAATCTGGGTTTGGATATCCTTAGGTCTCCTGTGTTCAAGATGTTCCAATGTTTCAAAATGACCCTCTTAGTTGGAGCTGAGGTAGCTGTGTAGGAGGTGACACAGGTGATCGAGTCTACTGGTGGTTTGGAGTGGACTTCTAATAGTGCTTCCCTAGGGTTATTTCTGGCTCTCTTCATAGAGTCTTTAATCACTCTGGTAGGGTAACCTCTAGTCATAAGATTAGTAGCTAGAATGGTAGACTCTTTCTTGTAGTCAGTGGTGGATGTACAGTTGCGTCTGATACGCAAGAACTGTCCGAACGGTAGATTATCTTTGAGAGCCTTAGGATGATGGCTCTGGTATAAGAGTAGACTATTCCGATCGGTGGGTTTCCTATATAGACTCGTGGAGAGCTCCCCCTCAGATAGTCTAATATTAAGGTCAAGGAATGCAACATTGGTTTCTGAAATGGTGTGGGAGAAATTCAGAAAGATGTTTTGTTGATTGATCCAACCTATAAAAGCCATACATGTGTCAATGGTACCATGCCAAAAGATTAAAATGTCATCGATAAACCGTTTCCACAGTTTCAGGTGGTGGACATATGGATTATTAGTGTTGTTGATGACATTTGTTTCGAAGGCCGCCATGTATAGACAGGCCAAGCTGGGAGCAAAAGTACTCCCCATCGAAGTTCCCTGGCTTTGATGATATAGTTGGCCTTTAAACTCAAAGAAGTTTTCAGTCAAAGCCAGGGATGCACACTCCATGATGAACGAGATTGGAGTGGGTGAGTCCCAATCTAGGGAGTTGAGGGCGGCCTCTACAACTGTCAGAGTCTCCCTCTGGGGGATATTAGTGTAGAGGGCCTCTACGTCTAGGGTAATCAAAAAATCAATGTCTCTTGGGTCCTCTATAGATTCGATGATTCTGAGGATGTCAGTCGTGTCCCTCACGAAAGATGGTGTGTTACTGACTAGGGGCTGCAAGAAATGGTCAACAAATTTAGACAAGGGTTCCAGTATAGAGCCAATTCCAGAGACTATGGGACGTCCAGGAACCGGAACTGTACCCTTGTGTATCTTGGGTAAAGTATAGAAATATGGTATTTTTGGTTCTTTTGCAATCAGAAAAGCTGATTCGCGTTGACTGATCCAACCATTAGTAACAGCCTCATGTACTATTGTGGAGATGGAACTCGCGAGGCGTGGTGTTGGATCAATTTGGATTGGAGCGTAGTATCTGTCATTGTTGAGTTGACGTCTACATTCTGTATCGTAGTCAACTGTGGATTGTATTACAGTTGCCCCACCCTTGTCTGCTTGTTTGATGGTTATCGATAGATCTGCAGCAAGTGCATTGGCAGTCTGTATTTCAATGTTAGAAAGGTTGTGGAAGGGAGAAGGAAGAGGTATTAAGGCTAGATCTTTTAATACTGCCTTCTCAAAAGTTAAAACTTCCACTGGGACCATGGCATTGAGAGGGGTAAAGGTAGAGGGATTCCTCAAACCAGAGTCATCCTCTGTGCTTATGGGTTTGTCCTGAAAGAAGGACTGCAGTCGTATCTTGCGAAACAATTTCTGCACTTCACAAAGGTCTCTAAATTTGTCTACTTTCGGGGTGGGGACAAACCCTAACCCCTTTTGCAGTATTGAGGTCTCTGATTCAGTGAGAATGCGTGATGACAGGTTCACCACTAGTTTCTCTTGTTCACCGTTTTGCTGCGTGTGTCCATCCCTGTTGTTGGTTGGTCCTGCCATTGTACCCGTTTTTGAGAGTTTCTTCTGTTGCGCCCTCTTCCTCTGCCCCAACCTCTGTCTAAAAAAGGGGGGCCATTATTGAAGAACTGAGGAGGTCCTGGTTGGAATGGTGGATATTGCCAATATGGTGGTGGTGGAGGATGGCCTGGAAACAGGGGAGGGCCCTGGAAAGTCTGGGCATTGTAATGGTAGTTAGAGTGTTGGTTTCTCCGTGCGTTATTACTGCCCCAGCTCCCTGTACTGGAATTGCTGTCAGAGGAGTCTCTTCTATCGGAGTTCTCATCAGATGAGTAACTATTCTTGACCGAGGTGTAGTCGGCCTTCAAATAAGGGAACACTTTCTCTTTGTCAAATTTAAGGATATCTTTCTGAAGTTTCGCTATTTTTTGTTTCATCAGATATTCTTTGTTGTCGGTAATCTCTGCATTGATCTCAGCAAGTCTACTCTTGTAGGCTGAGATCTGGATAGTGGTTTTGAGTGCTCCCTCAGCAATTTGTATTCTGACTAGGAGGGCATCAGCTAGGCGTCTAGCTGTATTAATAATCAGTACTAATAAATCCCTGGTGCATTTCCACGCAACCAGGGACCACTCCTTTTTGAATGTCGCATCATCTAGAAATAATCTAGGAAAGTTGTTAATGATGAGCCCAGTGGGTGCGATGTTGGCACGCAGATATTCTGTCATCAGCGCTCCATGGAGAGTTATTTTTAACCACTCTCTTTTTAGTTGCATCAAAGCATTCCAATCGTCAGATTGTGAGCCAGAGGCCGTGTTGCCATCATTTAATAGGAGGGACGGTGTTCTCTCAAGTATATCTGAGATGGCATCGTCGCCGAAGCTAAGCCCCTGGGTATCCATGAGAATAAAGATAAGTGGTCAGTAGGTCGGACCAGAAGATAGGATAGACGGTCCAGTCTTTTTCAGAACCCAGCTGAACCAAGCAATCTACCATCCAAAAAAACTCTTCGAAATCGTCAAGCAACAAGCTTGCAACACGGCAAATTCCACGGATCTAAACGACCTGGATACACCTTCCTGCGATGAGCTTGCCAACTTCTTCCGTGAAAAGATAAAGATCATTGAGCTCGACATCCAATCTAAGAAGACCCTCCCACAATCGGTGGCCACTGATGCTAACGGATATTCACAACTCAAGGTCCTTTTCAGCTCACCAGGGAAAGTCACAAAAAACAATGCCTCCTGGAACACCTTCGCACCAATCTCTGAACAAAAAATCTATAACACTCTTCTAACAATCAATCCCTCCAATCACTTCTCTGACCCCCTTCCTCAAAATGATAAAAACATCCGTCCTACCATTATGGTCAAAAATGGTAAATGCGTCTCTGAGAGAAGGTTCCATACCTGACTGTCTAAAAATAGGGCAGGTTACACCTATACTAAAGAAATCCAACGCCATACCATCAGAGCTCAACAACTACTGCCCCATATCCAACATCCCCACTTTGGCGAAACTGCTGGAGAAATGTGTACAAATACAATTATGCAATCATATTGAGAATTACAACCTCTTAGACAATCACCAATCTGGTTTCCGCCAAGGGCACAGCACAGAATCTGCACTCACCCACATATTGGTTGACATACTAAAAATGCTTGAACGCAACAAATCGTGCCTAATGATACTGCTTGACTTATCCTCCGCCTTCGACACGGTTAAACATGACAACCTACTGTCCCTATTGGAGGGAAGGATGGGCCTCGCGGGACCAGTGTTACATTGGTTCTCTTCCTTCCTTAATAAGAGAACACAAAGAATCAAGATGAAGAATTCTCTCTCTCAGCCATCTGTGGTCAACATAGGCGTTCCCCAAGGCTCAGCCCTATCACCTATTCTTTTCAACCTACTAATGAAACCCTTAGCGAACGCATTGAAATCCGCGAATATCCCATATCACCTGTATGCGAACGACACACACCTGTATTTGAAAATCTCCACTCCAGAAGACATTATCTCCCTCAACGCTATTCTACAGAACACGCAAAGTTGGCTCACGAACAACCACCTCATGCTTAACACAAAAAAATTGAATTCCTTGTCATCTCCCCACCCAATCACACACCAAAGATTGAGCAATGGTTGCAACACCTGACCTCCATTGACTGTTCTCCCCTCATCATTGACTCTGCGAAATCCCTGGGAGTCACCATAGACAAGCACCTGAATATGCTGTCGCACATCACTAATGCCACTAAGGGAGCCAATCACCAGATGAATCTACTAAGGAAACTTAAACCCTTCCTCCCTCAGACCGACCTAAAAATGGCAGTGCAAGCCTTAGTGCTACCAAGATTAGACTAAGGAAGCACCACTCTTTGCGGTCTCCCCAAATACAAGCTGGCTCCGCTGAGGGCATCCCTTAATGCTGCGGCAAGATTGGTATCAGGATCAAAAAGAAACAGCCACATTTCTCCGACCCTGAAAGCGCTGAACTGGCTGCACTATGAGGCTAGAATACAACTAAAGGTTGCCTGCATGACCCATAAAGCACTACATAACAATACACCCAGTTACCTAGCTCTAAAACTAGAACGATCCGGAGGATGCAGACAACTACGAAGCGCGCGTTCTTTACTTCTGAAACCACAATCCTTTCGTAAAAACAGAACTGGCTGCAGACCCTTTTCAGGGATTGCTCCAAAGATCTGGAACTCTTTACCTCCAGGGGTACGGGGAATCTCTTCCTTTACCACCTTCAAAAAAGAGGTAAGAATACTCCTAATGAACAAATTCATGTCCTAAGTCTTGACCGTATGCTGACATCGAGTCTCTGATACGATCCTCATATCACAGGCTAACTCTTGTGGATTGAAAGAGAATATTATATGTTTGTTTATTTCCTCAATACTGACCTAAAGCTCAATAACTGTATATAATATAATGATCTGTCGCCCTCTGGGATCTTTATATTTTGTCTACTGGGCACCTATGATATGTTATACTATTTACCTCTTTTGTAAGTAATGATGAATAACAAATGCGTGTATACTACCTCATTTCGTATGTCTTTATAACTATATACTGTAAAGCGCTCTGATACCTTCGTGGGTCATGTTCGCGCTATTTAAAACATACAAATAAATAAATAAATAAAATATTACAGATGGGGCCTGAAAAATATCCACATTTTGGACATACATGAAAAGGTATGCACGGCGTAGATGAGAAATGTTGGTATGTTCCAAAAGGTAATGCAAAGACAATACTCACATCATTTAGGTTGGCACCTGTGCCCAATAATTATGGTAATCACACAAACCCCACAAATCTGTCATACCATGGGAGAAGAACTTAATACACACCCATGAAAGACAAGGAGATGTGGGCCTGATGTATGTAAGCATGGTTTTCCGATTTCGGAATAGCAATTTTTTACCGAATTGCTTATTTTGGTTTACAAAATGTGTTGTGATATATGTTCCAGTTACCAAATAGGGATTTCTTAATATTCACTATTGCTAAATTAGGATTGCCTACTTGTGATTCATTTAATTTGATTAAGTAATTCGCAAATTGTGAATGTCGCAGTGTGGGCGAATGATGACATCACAAACCTGGAAACTGCTCCAGAATAATTCCTTCTGAGCTTGGATGGATGGGTCAGAACAGTAGAGTTCATCAAAAACATTGAGAGAGAAGATAGTGCCCACTAAAGAGGAAGTGGGTAGAAAAAGAAAAGGAGGAGTTTGAAATTCTTGTTG
The DNA here is from genome assembly GCF_964204655.1 of Triturus cristatus. Taxonomy (NCBI): domain Eukaryota; kingdom Metazoa; phylum Chordata; class Amphibia; order Caudata; family Salamandridae; genus Triturus; species Triturus cristatus. The sequence continues at coordinate 1,057,340,897 of NC_140584.1, read as the reverse complement.
AGGAGTTTGTAGTGGAGAATTAAAAGCTTTTTGGAAAGTCCTCCCTTACAGGTCCAGACTCCATCCAAAAACAAATGTGAAGAGGAATCCAAATGTTGTTGGGGTGACTAATCAGAGAGGGCAAGAGATTAGTTAATGATGGTATGAGCCTAATTTCCGAACAAAAGAAAAAATAGCCACTAGATGACAGACGGCAGCTGCACAAGTGAGGGAACCAGTTCTGAGGAAACACCATCACATTTATAGCATTTAATAAAGAGATCTCCATCCTGAGAGAGTAGCAGGAGTTTCTAATATTGACTCTTCTGTACCAAGGGACATAACTATAGGTATTTACATTTCAAACACTTTATTAACTTTTAACATTTAATATTTGAATATAAAAATAAATAATTATTTAGAAAAGGTTTATGACAAAAAATCCATATTGGGATTTGCAAAAGCATTTGACACATCATTATGGGTAATGTAGTTCATCATCGTTTTTTCTCAAGAGTAATATTAACACAAATACTTTGTAAAGACCTGCACAGAAAAATAATAGCATTCATAAAATATAGATGGGAATTGTATTCAATATTATATTTTTAAAAATGCTTATCTATGTTACATAGAAATGAAGACAATATTTACAATAGTCAGACGACCCTAAACAGCTCCACCTTCACAAATCAGAAAACCAGGCAGTAGCGGCTGCTACCGGATTTGGGTGGTGGAGCGGCTGGGGTTAGGGGGGACAAAGGTTGATGACAAAGATAAAATATAGAAAAAAACACTTACCTCAAACGGCCGGACGCCGCCTCTCCTCCGTTCACTGTCCTCTTCATCTTCCAGAAGTCCCAGCCGGCGGCAGGAAGCACCCACCCAGGCTCCCTTAAGCCAATCACAACGCTGCAATGCATCGTTGTGATTGGTCTGAGCACTGTTGATCGGTGCTCAGACAGGGGCTTGCAGGCTTTGCGTAATGCATCGTGGTGGGGGAGATGCAAAGTGCGCATGACTGTTTGGCCGGCCAGAGAGGGCCCATGAAGCCATGCCCACTTAAGCTTAAGGAGTGCAAATCACTCCTCTCCCCTGCTGTGCCCCGCCCCACCGCCCTGGGAGCCACTGACTGCAAAGGAAAACTAAAATGATAATAACAGTTATTATAATTTTAGTTTTCCTTATGTTCAGTGGAGCGATGCTCTGGAGGAGCCGCCACTGTAGACAAAAACAGTAGTGAAGAAACATCTGACCTAGAAGATCTGGCTGTTACTGAACATGGGATTGCGGAATCTTTGCCTAGCACCAGAGATGATCAACATATGTAGGAAATTGACCTTATGTTGCCAACTCATAATGAAGTGTCACTGAGACACCTAATTTTGTCAATGCATCAACTAATGACATGGCTATTGATACATCTAGACATCTGTCTGTATTGAGACAGGGCAGGACTCTGGGCATCTGACAGGTGGCCCACTGAACTTGGCACTGCTCCCACGCCCAAGCAGGTGGTTAAGGATTTAGGAGCCCGCTTTGACGCATCTCCTACTATGAAAGAGGAGGTGATATCCATTTTAGGCTCCTGTTTTCAAATCGGGCATTGGCTGAGAAAAGTCTTTCCATTTCTACCACCTACAGCGAGGAAAACGGTGGTTCAGGCACTTGAGATTAGTTGACTGGACGACGCTAATGCATTATTGGCCTTGGCAAATGAGACACTGTTATCAGAACTACAAGTCATGCAGAATACCGCTGCTCGCTTTGTTTACAACCTTTCATCAGGGGCTGCATCTCCTCCCATCTTGCTCTCCTTACATTGGCTACCGGTCTGGAAGAGAATCATTTTTAAAATGTGCTGCCCTACACGTAAAGCCCTGACAGGTAAAGGCCCTAGCTATCTAGCTGCAAAGCTTAATCACTATTCCCCCCCCCCCACACGGACTCCTTAGATCTAGGGATAAAGCTTTGCTAACTGTTCCTCGCGTCAAAAAGTCCCGATCTGGGGTAGGTCCTAGTCCCTCTTTATTAAAACAAACTGCTGCACAGTGGCGGCTGGTCCATTAGGGGCGTTAGGGCAGCGTCCCACAAAAGAATCGGGCAACAGGTGAACAGGAATGTAAACAGACGAATTGACAGCTTACAATTCGTCTGTTTACATTTCCGGGCCCGCCTGTGCGCTTCATTGGTGAAAGTGCGCATGTCACGCACAGCGCACGCAGGCAGAGACGAGCAGGAGTTCAGAATATGGTCTGCGCATGTGAGAGGAGCAATGCCCCTCACTCACATTCACAAACCATTAGGTTTGCTGCGCATGCCCTGTGTAGAGCAGGAGTTTGAAGATAGGCTCCTGGTCGGGCGGTGATGCGTTTTGCACAAAGTCGCCCCATGCCCTATCAAATACCAGGACAGAGTAAACAAGGTTCAGCCGCCCGGCCCCCCAGTCTCCTAATTGGCAAAAGAAAAGAGAGGGGAGAAGTTACTTCCACCACGTTGCAGAGCAGACGTGATGCGACGCGGGACCGGAGAAGATGCCTGGTAAGTTCTTTTATTAATTAAATCAACCCCCCGTACCCTCTCCAGTCATGCCGGCCGCGCCTGAAATCATTGTGCCTAACAGTGACAGACACCCCAGAAAATGCTAGCAAAAGCATTAAAGAAAGGAGTACAGCTGCGACATGCATGGTATAAATGTGTATAATTTTACAATAGTGACCTGAGTGAAAGTGTGTGTGACAGTAATCGACATGAGAGCAATGTGTGAACCAGCAAAAGGAACGGAATAAGCCTTTGACGTGCTGACAGGCCTGGCAAGATTGTGTGCACTAAAAAGCAAATATGACAAACGTGTGTCCAAAAGCGCCAAACATAATAGGAATGTGTCCAATAGCGACAGAAATATGTATAGTATGTTCAAGCATAACCGAAAGCCATGTATTAGAAAGAGGCGCTGCACACATATGTGCAGTAACAGGCATAGTTGAAACATAATGGTGGCGCCTGGTATATCCGAAATGACTGTAATAGGGACAGACATGAAAAGTACATGTTCAGGTCTGACAGGCATTCAAGGAATGTTCTGACTAATTGCTGCTTGTTCTTTTAACATGGAGATTGGTGATTACTTTCTCGCACTGCAAAGTGACCTGTATGACCATCTTGCTGGGGTCCTGGGAGTGTGAGAGGAAAGGATGTAGGATGTCATTTTTTTTAAGACACAACAAAATGTACATACTTGTAAATAAACGGTACAAATATTTCAGCAGATAAGCAATTACGAAGTATATTTTTATATAATTCGGAAATGTGATGGACACAGATATTTTAATAGCATCAAAACAAATCAAGACACCTTACTTGCTGATACATAAATGATAAATATTCACTGAATCTCGATTTCCATACATTTTCGTTTTTTGGCTAAATCTTTTTCTCAGCAAAACTATACATTTGTTCTGATGTCGTGGCTATTTCAATAGAAAGTATGCTGTCTGGAAATGTATATGTGAGAGGGTGATCCAAAATGCACACCCATCTACATCAGCACCCTTATCACACCCTTGCTGAATCCATTTGCTATACTTGTTCTTTGTGTGATGCTTGGATTTTCATAATCCCTATGACGTAACACTGCTGGCGGCACCCCCAGTCTGAGGACCCAACCTGTACCCCACTTTTGCTCGCTTCGCTCGTGGCTTAAAAGTCATGCCCAACTTTTACGCCCGCCCTGCTTTCAAATGTCACCAGCCGCCACTGCTGCTGCATCATATTTGCACTTATTCACATTACTTTCTTTTCAGGAAAGCACTTAAGACAACTCTGTTCTAACTCAGTTGCCTCTCTTCCTATTTCTGGTGCCTGCGCTGAGATACCCTTCTCCGGGTGATTAGTGCGTATTATGAACTAAAAAAACATAACAGGGTTTGCATTAGTAGTACATATGCAAGGAGGGACTCTAAGTGCATCTCAGTTTTCTATTCTTATAACATTTATGTTAACAGTTCAGAAAAAAACAACGTAGGACAACTTGTGAGCTTAGTCAGAAGGGTTCGCGAAATGAACAAAAATTGTCTGAGTGCAATAACATACTCCAATCTGGTGTGTCAGCTATTACTCAGGCAGTGAGGGATCTATGTAATGAAATAACACCAGCAAACAGGCATAGACAAAGCCATAATGCTGTGCACTTACATAGTTTAAGTCAGTCCTTAGAAAGTGTGGCATCTGCAACAATGAAAATATGTAGATTCAGCTCTAGTATGGCCTGCCAGGGTGGAAGGAGGTAATAAGTAGAGACATCTAATAATTTGTTATTGAACAGGAAACCATTCTAGGTGTCACAGAAATGGACTGGAGTCCAGAATGTGTTATATGAAGCTGGAAATCGGTCTCGCGATATGACGTGATCAGAGAGGGCAGGTAATGAGCAAAGATTGAGCTCAATTGATACGGAGTTGAAGGCGAGGTTGAGCCCCTTCAGTTGTGTTATCATTGATACTAAGAATGATGATGTGATGTCATCAGTGATATTTTAAATAATATTAGTTTCAATGTTTTTGGGGGCTTCAAAAATATGTTTCTATTTATTTTGTAAAACAACAAATGCCACATTACATTTCTCCCAGATATCCCCGTTATTCAATAACAGCATTTATGTCAACACATTCCTATCCTTAGCAAAAACGTATTTCTCGCCCATGTGTCCATGTCCACCCCATAAGTGCCACCATCTCAAGTGTCAATGTTATCTGAGAAAGCAGATGTGAGATCATGAGCAGTGTATTCAGGGAGCTATGGCTGCACAGCTCACCATATCTGGCGCATGATAGTGTTTATTATGTTTTTAGCCAATCACTACACAATTGTAACTGGTACAAATAAATTACCCAGGATTAGAGACCCACCATTCATCATTTTCTGTCCAAAAACAAAAAATACAAACCAAAGAACTTATGGAGAACCCACTTTGCACCTTTTGTTGCAGGTGAGGAGAAAACCCTTATGATGTAGCATGCCACTTATTGTGGGTGAGGTGTGTATGTCCTATTTATAAACAATCTAGGATGTTGGCAGAGAAAATGCATTCAATTAGAGACAAAAGTCTCTTTATTTTAAGAGAAAACATTTATTTCCAGGCAGGGTTGCAGTGTTTGTGGTTCTTTCTCATACGTTTTCAGGGAAGATGTACTGATCAACCCTAAACCACCACTCACTTTCCAATTTTTCGGTTTAGACCCTCGTTTGAGAAACATATTGGACTTCTGCCAGGCATCCACATCTCTATGACATATTGGAACTCTAGGAGGCATCAATATATGAATGACCGGCTGGAGCTCTACCAGGTGAACGACATAGAGGACCTCTATCAGTATCATACATATGAATGGAGGATTGCAACCTTACCAGGTACCCACGTATAAATGATATATTGGGATTCTGCCTGGCATAAACATATAAATGCATCTACCATGGACCCACACATGAATGGCATATTGGACTCTACCATGGACCCACGCATGAATGCCATATTGGACTCTAGGACGGACCTACGCATTAATGGCATATTGAACTATACCATGGACCCATGCATGAATCACATATTCGACTCTACCATGGACCCACACATTAATGACATATTGGACTCTACCATGGACTCACATATAAATGACATATTGGACCGCTAACACGGACCCACACATGATTGACACATTGGACTCTACCTTGGACCCACACATGAATTACATATTGGACTCTACTATGGACACACGCATGAATGACATACTGGACTGCAACATGGACCCACACATGAATCACATATTTGACTATACCATTTACCCACGTATGAATGACATATTGGGCTCTACCATGGACGCATGCATAAATTAGATATTGCACTCTACCATGGATCCACACATGAATGACAGATTGGACTCTACCATGGACCGACACATGAATTACATACTGGTCTCTACTATGGACCCACGCATGAATGACATATTTGACTCTACCATGGACCCACGTATGAATGACATATTAGGCTCTACCATGGACTCACAAATTAATGACATATCGGACTCTACCATGGACTCACGCATGAATTACATATTTGACTCTACCATTGACTTACATATGAATGACATATTGTTCTCCACCATGGACCCACGCATGAATGACATATTGGACTCTACCATGGACCCACACATGAATGGCATATTACACTCTACCATGTACCCACGCATGAATGACATATTGGACTCTACCATGGACCCACGCATGAATGACATATTGGACTCCACCATGGACCCACGCATGAATGACATATTGGACTCTACCAAGGATCCATGAATGAATGACATATTGCACTCTATCATATACCCACGCTTGTATGACATTTTGGCCTCTACCTTGTACCCACGCATGAATGACATACTGGACTCTACCATGGACCCACGCATGAATGACATATTAGACTCCACCACAGACCCATGCATGAATGACATACTGGACTCTACCAAGGACCGACACATGAATGACATATTGCACTCTACCATGTACCCACGCATTAATGACATATTAGACTCTACCATGTACAGACACATGAATGACATATTTGATTCTGCCATGGACCCACACATGAATGACATATTGGACTCTGCCATGGACCCATGCATGAATGACATATTGGCTTTTAGCGTGGACCCAATCACGAATGACAAATTGGACCCCACCATGGGCCCACACATAAATCACATATTGGACTGTACCATGGACCCACACATAAATCACATACTGGACTCTACCGTGGACCCACGCATGAATCACATATTGGACCCTACCATGGACCCATGCATGAATCACTTATTGGACTCTACAATGGACCTAGGAATGAATGACATATTGGACTCTACTATGGGCCCATGCAAGAAGCACACATTGGACTTGAATGACATATTGAACTCTACCATGGACCCACAGATGAATTAAATATTGGACTTCACCATGGACCCACGCACGAATGGCCTATTGGACTCTGCCATGGACCCACGCATGAATCACATATTCGACTCTACCATGGACCCACGTATGAATGACATATTGGACTCTACCATGGAGTCACATATAAATGACATATTGGACTCTTCTATGGACCCACCTATAAATGACATATTGGACTCTACAATGGACCCAGGAATGAATGACACATTCAACTCCACTATGGGCCCATGCAAGAATGACATATTGGACTCCACTATGGACCCACTCATGAATGGCATATTGGACTCTACTATGGGCCCATGCAAGAATCACACATTAGACTTGAATGACATATTGAACTCTACCATGGACCCACAGATGAATTAAATATTGGACTTCACCATGGACCCACGCACGAATGGCCTATTGGACTCTGCCATGGACCCACGCATGAATCACATATTCGACTCTACCATGGACCCACGTATGAATGACATATTGGACTCTACCATGGACTCACATATAAATGACATATTGGACTCTTCTATGGACCCACGTATAAATGACATATTGGACTCTACAATGGACCCAGGAATGAATGACACATTCAACTCCACTATGGGCCCATGCAGGAATGACATATTGGACTCCACTATGGACCCACTCATGAAAGGCATATTGGACTCTACCACACATCAATATTTGGATTAACGATTCATCCCCTCCTAGATATCCACATATTGACACAATGGTCCTGTGCAGCTGTTGATCTAGCAAAGGGCCTCTGCCAGGTATCCACATGTGAAAGCCATATCACAGCTTGGCTTGCTTGTGCCTCGGGTTCATGAGATTCCCATCCCCTGTTTCCATGACTATACAATCACCTCACAGGTGATTGCTCTGCAGGCGCTCCCAATTAGATGGTTGTGGTGTTTTTCAGTGACTGGTTGCCACGGTTTCAGGAGTCCCGTTCGCCTGCCACTTAAGGGCTAAGTAGCCCCCTCTGGTGCGAATGCGACATAAATAAGGCTTTCCATGTGTTTGAGCACCTTGTGAACCTTGAGTGTTCTGTAAGTGGCAGTCAAGTAAATACCTGGTACCAGCGTCAATCATCACCTGTGCTGTACGCGTGCACATGCGCTCAAACATGAATCTATGCAGAAGATGTCTATCAGAGTTTACATTACGATGCGAAGGAGAGTTGAGGGCTGGCGATGACGCCATTGGCTTTTGTATCTATTCACAGTTCACCCACACAAAACGCTTTCTGAGTTTCTATTTTATTTTGTGAATTTTGTCTAATGTTTTGTGAGCGCCTACACCCAGAGGTATTGCAGTGCACTTTCAACATGTTATTTATAAGGTAAAGGTTTGTAGTTATTGTAATTTAGATATTGGGCCTCCGTTTACATGTCTGAAAATTAGGAGCGACTAGATGGGACTCTTCACCACTACATCATAGTTAGGTCTGTGCCTGTACATTTATGGTCGCAGTTAATGCAATCTGTAAACAGTGAGATATCCAACCACTGAAGGCCAGAGCCGAAAGACACATAAAAAAGTAGAAATATATATCAAGTAGAAAAGGTTTTCAAAGCAAGCAGAAGCGGTAAGGCTGAGGTGTGCCTCCCATGTTTTCTTGTGCTTTTGCACGCGCTAAACAACACCGTCAATCAAATTTCATGTACAAAAGATTTTTGCGCTGAAAGTTCATGCGATTATGGCTTTGTGCCACATGGTATCAAAACCCCTGTAATTCATGCTAAGTTAGCGTAAAATTGCAGAAAACATTCATAACACCCTAGGATTCCAAAACGTCATATTTTTGGACGAATGAAGTCGATTCTATCAATCCTCCTATACTTTCTGAGCCCAGCGAACAGTGCTTAATTTGAGCCGGTGCTTTCCGGTCCTCGGCACCAGCACCTTCTTGTCAGCACCGGGGCTATGACAGTCTGCCACATGGTGGCACTGTCCTGCTAATTTCAGTATGAACACAACAACAGCGGTTTATTTGTTCAATTTACATTATTAATGACTGGTACCTGCCTCCCAAGCCATTCTTCTGGCTTTGGGGGCCTGGAATAGTCTGACTTGTCACCCTTGTAGGAGTGTGAAGGTTAGTAGCTGTGTATGACTGTCATTGGCAGCGCTGGCATGGGTTATGTGTGGTGCAAGCTACAGTGGCCTCCCGGTCGAGAGCCCCGGCAATTATCCTTTTACAAATTAAGCACTGCCAGTGAACATCCATCAACCTGTTGAACCTACCAGTACTCCTTTCTATTCCAGGGCTAACTCTCCTAGAGACTTGACTATTCGTCTTTACCACTAAAAATCCTCCTCCCACACACACACACACACACACTTACACACAATGCACACACACACACACACACATGGATGGCATCTGTTGGCAAAGTTTCGAGATCTGGGGCCTTATCTTTGAGAGCCCTGTGTCACTTTTGGACCATGCAAGTGGAATATGCGTGACGCAGGGCTCTCATTTTGATTTATAAAGCCACGGAAAGCCACCCTGCATGGTTTTGAGTGTCCTCATAAATCATGAGTAAGGTGATGCAGTACAAATCGCTGCATCGCATTACTCTGTGCCTGGAAGGCGTTCCATGGGGGTTGTGGTGGGTTTTCCCACGTATCACCCTTGAAATTTGATGCTGCCCCATATTTACAAAGTGATATAAACGTGGGGAAGTGCCAAATCTGTACGCCTCCCGAGGTGCGGTGTAACTAGGAGAAATATGTTTATTTCTCCTCGTCTTTTCCTCTTTCCATGTGGGCTGTATTCTGCATGGAAAGAGGAAAACGCCTGTTAGGATTGTTTTCCTGCACAAAAATAATCCAGCATGCAACAAAGGCACCTTTGTACCATGGTGCAAGGGTGCCTACACCCTTGCACCATAGTCCAAGTGTGACTACGTTGTTGCTAGGCTCTTGAAACTACACCTGTGCGTGCAGGGAGAAAGGACAGGAATGCACCGTATTGCTTAAATACAGTGCGTTCCTGCCCTTCCACTTTTGAGTAGGGCAGGTGCAGCAAGGTGCCTTTCTGCGCTGCCAAAATCCCATAAATAAATCCCTTGGTCTCCACTGTAATACGTCCGGAACTCAGCTGTCAACCACAAGGCAAACAGGTCTATATCATTTAGTCCCCAAACCTTGCTCATAGTCCTGAAAATATGACAATTAAGGGGCCAATCACTTCTGTCCTATAGGCTCCTTGAGTACTAATCCGCATCATGTTGCAAGGACCCCGGCTATATCTGCCACCACCAAAAATATCTTCTGCTCGAAACAGAATCCCCACAGAGCCTGGACCAATTCAACTAGGAGTTTCAATCTTATCTCACGTAGATGTTTACATAGCTGACTATGGTCAGATTGTCCCTGCATAGGAGGAGTACACATCTGACCCTGTTTTTAACAAAGCGTTGGACCACAAAGGAGCCTGCAAGAAGCTCTGAACAATTTATATACATTGACAACTCCCTCTTGGGCCGTCTACCCTCCAGTGGAGAATGTACCATATCTGACTCTTGACACTCCAACCCCGGAGACTTGCATTTGATTCTAATCTTTATCTGGGGATGTAGAAAAATGGCTCCCTGTGTCTTTGTAGTTTAACCACCAGTTTATTTCCTCTTCCACCTCAGACTCAAAGGAACCATCTCTGAGTAGTCCAAGCCTCTTTTCAAGTGCGTTATCTTTATACTCGCTGGATAGCTCTCTAATAAAGGAGACCAAAATTACCATCTGCCGCTTGTCAACCATTTTACATTTGTTAGCACTATTAGCAATACTATCATCAGTAAATGATGCATCATTAACATATAAGTCATCAGAATATTTATCATTCAAATTATCAACTGGCCTTTTATGTAGACCCTCAAATGCCTCCTTATTCCAGAGGGACTTTAAGACTTTTTTACCTTGCGGAATTGAACAGCCAGAATCCACATCATGCTTGTTCCCATGAGAATTTTCAATGGTTATCATATGCGTTTTCTACATTAACCATTTGCCTCTTGCAGAGAAGACAAAGTACTCATTATTGTAGTTGCTACAGACTTACTAATATTGATAGCCACATTTGTAAAACACGAAGCGACTGCTCTATAGACCAGGTTGCCCACAAAAGTATACAAAAAAAAAATCACAAATGTACTTTTTAAGTACCTAATTTTCCTTTGTTTCCTTACTATCACAGTTTTCCTTATTATTATTCATAATCCCTAATTTTTAAATAAGAAATTAAATCATGACAATAGCAATTTAAATGTTAAGAAATGATTATTTGTAAATGGCAAAAACAGCAGGTACAGTTCTATAAACTTTCACCATTTCAGATTGAAAGAATGAGACCTCATCAACTAGGCCATAGCAGAACATAATGCACTTTTCACTTCAGTTTTCTCCACACTCATACTTTAAATTAGTACTAAAACAGTAGCGTGTCCCTGTACAAGCTTTTCTAGCAGACGAAAAAGATGACAAAGCATTTGATGCACACCCTTTGTAATTGCCCTTAAAGCAGACAAATGATTATAGGACTTAAGCATCACTCTTGCCTCGGCTTGCACATAAATATTCAATATAATTAGAGAAGCGTCAAATTGCGATAAGTATTAGCAATTTCTTGCACAGGTCAACATGTACCCAACCCGAGCAGCAAGAAAAGAGGGTGTTGGCTATGGACTGCCCCAATTTAAAGTGTTGGGTGTGTTTCTTGTTGTTACTTCCTGTCCAGAGAAGCAGTAGTGTACTTTGAATGTGCTACTTCAGCAATGAGACTGCATAATAGGAGCCTCCTGTCTTCTAATAAAATTCTTTACCACTCTTTTGGTGATAATGGTAGCTCTTTAGTTGCAATCTACTTTATGTGGTAGTAGTGAACTCTGCTCAAGAAGATGAACATAGACACACATGGGGTTTTACCATTGTCATTTAGAGAGTTAGTCAGGAGAAAGAAGAAACATCCTTATGACTTAGACATTGTTGCTCTGTTGCTTTGCACACAATGCAGTCTTTGGCAAATGTCCGAGCTATATGGCAGATAAGTTTAAGTTGTATTGCCCGAACCGGAATCTGAGGTCAGAAAATAGAGGTTTTTTGGTGGTTCCTCGCTTTAAGAAAAGTCGAACCTGAGGCAAAACAGTTGCCTTCCTGGCCTCTAAACACTGGAACTCCCTACCAGAGGTTTTACGGAAATGCTCTAACTTGATGCGTTTCTGAAAACTTCTTAAGACGGAATTGTTTAAGATCTGAGTTCGTAAAGCCATGTCAGTCTGCGTTGTTTTCTATGCTAGCACGGAGATACCTCTATGGGGGTGATTCTGGCGTTTTAGAAATCTATTACATACATACATACATACATTATCTGATTCTGCACAAGGCATGCTATTGTATACTCCTTTTTCGATCTGACCTGCAGATTCTGGTGCTGTAATCTTTCTTGAACTAAACTTGTCTCATCCTTCACAGAGCAGAGGGAGGTGTTATATTCTCACAGGTGATTTCTTTTCAGTTAACCCTTAAGCTTTTGGTGAGAATTCAAAAGAGGGTGGTCACAAAAAGTGCAAAATAATGTAGGTTTAAGATAAAAAAACGTGCTTTCAAAACATAAGATTTTAGTAACATGCTGTACCTAGTACAAACAGTTTTATGAGTGACCATTAAAAGCACACACTTCGCAGTTTATCTGCTATCACCCTTACAATACCTCTCAAAAAGAAAAAATCCTTCTCATCACGAGCTTCAACTGATTTCATTAATCAAAGCAAATGCCGGATTCCAAGCAGCCTTTACATTTGGAGGTTAACCAATTGCACACATTTACATTTCTGTGAGGCAGCAGGCACCCTGGAAAGAAGGCTAGTCTCTTTAGCTGTCAGTCCCTCCCATGGCCACACACCACAGAAGACTCCCGCTCTTATATTTCAACTAGGACATCTCAACTGCTGGAGTTACCTGCCTCGGGACTGTTGTCTTTTAACAAAATGTAGGGGAACTGCTTTTGTTGAATTAATAAAGTATGGACACGTGCCCCACAGATGCCTGAACTTCCACCGATTGTACCTTATAAAACCGGCACATGCACAGTGCTCACAAAGCTGTTGTTGACAACAAGAACAAGGGCATCGATTTCATTAACTGATTGTCTTCCAGTCAGGAGTTGTAGTGTTTCAAGTAGTTTCTGCAAAGCATGCATGAATGGGCGATAAGATCTCTAGTCATTAAAGGTTGAGTAATCACAGGCTCAAGGAAACAAAGTCTATTTCGTAAAAAACAAAACATCAAAATTATTGTTACCTTTTCAGTGGCAGCATCATTGCTTTATTAGGTGGCCGAATGCAGCAGCTTTAGTGTGCCACCTGGTGGTAGAGCTAAATTACAACAAAATGCATGAAAAAAATGCATATTTTTAATCATCAAATTCTTGAACCTTTCCCGTTGACTGGCTTCTCTAGCACTATGAGGCCATTAGGCTCTACAGGTGCAATATACATTCCAACATTCTGTCCAAAACGATAAAAATAACTATGGGCTAGAGGTATAAAGCAAATGAATACCAATTTGTAAATTGCGATTCTTGCCGAATCGCATTTTACAAATCAGTATTTGATATGTTCGAATGTGAGTGACTGGCCATTACCGATTTAGTACGAGTCGCATCCCCTATTTAAGGAATTGCAAATAGTGATTCGGTAAATAGCAAATCGAGTCGCAAATACTGAATCTTTAGCTGGCTGTGAGTGATGGCATCACAAACAGGAAGTAGAGCAGCTGCAGGCCTATAAGAAAATTGGAGAGCCTTGAGACAGGTGATAGCCATACAATCCTATTGGTATCTGCAACATTCACAGCCATTCACCCCGGCAAAGCAGGAAAATGTCCCAGCAGAATCATGAGATGGAGAAGTACCTTGAAGGGAACAAGAGGAAACTCATATTTTTGGAGAAAGAGTTGGCAATAGTCACAGAAGAGTCTGTAGCAAATAATGATGCTTTTTTGGGGACAACATCCCCCTCTCTGCCAGAGGCACAGAAGAAATAAATTTGTCTAAAAATCCAGGAGCGCATCCACTGTGTGGGGGTCACATAGAGATCCATAGAGAGATTCGCAAAAGATGGTACGACCTCCGAGCCAAGACCAAAGAGAAGTTGGCAACCCTTAGAACTGAGGCCTGTGCAACAGGACCTCCAACCCAGCCACCACCAACTCCTCTTGAGGAAATGATCGAGACCACACTGAAACCAAAAACTGTCGGTACTCAGCAACACTGACACTTTAGAGGCTCCTTCTACTTCAAAAGGTAAAAGTGATACATACACTTACAATGTCACAATAACATGTTTACAGCAATGTGTGAGGCAACATTGTAACCATGTTAGGCTGGAAAATGTTTAGCTACGAAAGACTACAAGAAAAACACCATTAGAAGTGTTCCACCTACCCTAGTAGTGCATTATGGGATATGTAGTACTGCATTATGAACACCTACAGGACAAACCAAACCTATCACACCATAAATGATACAAGCAAAAGTGTACACAACAACATTTATTTACAGATATTTACACTATACAGATGTTCTAGCAGAAACAGAACATGAGTGAGAAGGAGAAGGTCAGGAAGACACACAAATGTGCAGGCAAGAAGGCAATGAGTCCATTATGCCACATACACAAGCTCAGAGGCAAAGTAGCAGTCCTGAGCATGGCAGTCAGACATTTCTCATTGATGAAGTGGATGATGCCAAAAGTCACAGAAGAACCTGCAGTGAGGCTCAGACAACTGCACAGGGATACTCATGTCTGACATTGCAATGTCATCAGGCAGCCTTTTCCCAGATCAGGGTCCACACAAGCTATGGGCGATATCACACAGGTGTTTGGTGGTCTTGAAGCATCCATGTTGAAGGTATAGCACCTACAGCACAATTAAATGGAGTTTATTACTAAATGATTATCTGGAATAGGAAGAAGCATCACAACTGGCTTCCAACATGTAGCAACAACCATTGAAGATTTCCACAAGTCTCTGGAGGCAAAAGTGGACTTTACGAAAGAGGCTATGAACAACCTATGTGGCCAAATGCAATAGGACAATGTAACACACAGACATATTCAAAATAGTTTATTTTCACGTATGGATTTGTTGAGTTGGTCATTAAATTGCCTTGCACAGGATACATCAACCCTCTCATGCCGTACTGTAGGGCTGCAGGTTGATATTGGTCACTATGGTGGCGATGTCGCACTGGACCTTGTACAAGTAACCACTGCAGTAGAGAGCTTATAGACCACTCAAATAGCATGAAGCAGAGCAGTCAGGCATGCCGAAAGTGAGGACCCATCCAGTATTAGCAGTGTATCTGCTGATGAGGCACTGAATATGCGTCGTAGTAGATCATGAGTTGGTGTTGTTGGTACAGGAGACTCCACAAGACCCGTGCGACAAAGTTCACTTCGTAGTCAACGCAAACAGTAATAAGTCTTACATTTGCACCGCATATTGTTTTGTCATTTTTGCTATTACAGTAACATGTGTGCTGATGTTTTACTTTCATTTCAACATTCTGAGGAGTGGAAAGGATTTTACAACTTCCTTTACATCCTGAAAAATAAAGGTTAATTTGTTTAACACATGTAACACACAACATAATTTACATACCTTGAAAGTAGTTGTTTGCAACGGCCACACGTCTGGCTCTTCCTTCTGCTTCCAGTGTACCTTCCTGTGTTGCCTGTGCTGGTGGGTTTCAGGGTTCATCTTGATCAGATTGTGATTGAGATACGCTAGTGCGGGTGAGGTTTGCAGAAGGTTCTGTGGTGCTCTACAGAAGTACACTTGAAAGTTGTCGTGAACTTATTTATGTGCAGTGCTTTGAGGTGGAGAGATCACCCACTCCCCAGTTGGACGACCAAAATCACCCAGTTTGTACAAAAATTGGTTTCTCCAGCACACACTAATGTCAACATGTATTACATAAATAACAGATATCAACAATTCTTGTCTTTCTTTTTATTTGTTGGGTTTATTCTCATATGTTCTTGTTTAGTTCTTTTTTTGTCTCTTTTTAGTTCTTTTTTTTAGCCTTTTTTTAGGCTAAAAAAATAACTAAACAAGAACATATGAGAATAAACTTAACAAATACAAAGAAAGACAAGAATTGTTGATATCTGTTATTTATGTAATACATGTTGACATTAGCGTGTGATGGGGAAACCAATTTTCAGATTCTGATTGAAACATGATTTCTGTCAACCCTTTCCGCTTTGCAAAAGTGTGGATAATTGCACAAGTAGAGATTATCTTGCAACTTGTATCTGCGGAATATTGTAGGGCACCACTATTTTTGTGGAGACCGAGAAATCTTCTCTTCAGTAGACCAAATGTCCTCTCAGTTACAGACCGGGTCCATTTGTGTGCTGTATTGGCATACCTCACTTTGGTTTGATGGATGCAGATATGGTGTTAATATCCATCATCTCGGAGCATATGCACTGTCACCTACAAAACATTTGGGGAGTGTGGTTACATTATATACAATTTAAACATTTAGGATATTTACATAATCCATATTTACCAAGAAGATAGCCATCTTCAAACTGTTCCTTGAGAAGCCTTGAGTAAATGCTGCTATGCCTGAACATAAAAGAGTCATGTGTACTACCAGGGTACTTTGTTACGAGATCTGTTATGATATGTTTTGCATCACACACGACTTGCATATTGAGTGAATGACAGTTGTTTCTGTTTCTAAATATGTATTCAGTGTAAGAGTGAGGACATAGCAAATTGGGCAATGCAGAAAAAATTCAAATTTGCTAACTGCAACTTCTGTACTGTGCTGGGGAAAGTTATAGCGTGATGCATTCTCTGTACCATTGCATCTAGGAAATTCTTTAAAAACCTAGAAAGGGCACTCTGTGATACCCCATCTGCAGCAGTAAGGTAACTCCCAGAGGCTAAAAGATGGAGTGAGCATACTAGCTGCACATGGGTGGGTATGGCATTGCTTCTGAGAGTATCTCTCAAACTGAGGCCTTATTTCTGCAATTAGGTATAAAATAACTGCACTCCACAGCCTGTACTTATCAAATATTTTCTCCTCTGCTTGTTGGAAGGGTGTCATCCTAACTCTGAATATCCGTTCCTATCTCCCCCTACATCTCTAAAGGGCATTGAGAATCCACATCCTCCTTGCAATCATGTAAATCGCTGCCTTGTGGAACACCCTGATGCATTTTGGGCATTTTTATGTGTTACACCTGGTTATCACCTGATCAGAGTCGGTGGTAATTTGCACGTGCAAAATCCACATTTTGCACCATTCAGAATTTGTGAATTGTTGATACATAGTATTTGAGAATCAGTATTTGGGAATCAGTAACAGTGACTCACACTCTGGTCGCTAAAATACCAATTCAGTGACTAGTCTCTTATGATAAATGGCACAACAAATGCTTTTGGTACAATTGAAAACTAAATTTTGGCTTTCGGTAACAAGTTTGCGACTGGTTACTGATTCGATAACGCTTTGTACACCTAGCCCTCTATCACAACAAGGTACTTCAGTTTTTGATAACTCACTACCATGGTGTTTATTCTGTTCTATGTTTATCTTGTGTGAAGGGACTCTGAGGCAAAGTGCCTGAGGTAAGCAACCATTTTACCTCTGGTATTTCGTGCTTGATTCTTCACCATCGCCTCCTTCCATGTCATCAAATAAGTGTAAGGAGAAGAGGGAGAAGGCTAAAAGATGGAGGTTGCAGCTGAAGCCCACCACTGTTTCATTTCTTGGTTGAGACCTTTCTCCACCTCTGGATCACCCATGCCCTCTCTTTCTGGATGGCCCGTAGCCTGCCGCTCTCCATACTTGGACGGCCCACCCCCATCAACACAACCTGTGTCATCGGAAGCCCATCCCCTAACAAACAAAAGAGGTTTTGGAAAACAGAATCCGAGGATTTAAAAAAAAAAAAAAGTACTTAGGGGAGAAAAGAAAATGCAAGGGCTGTTGCTGGTAGGATTACACAGCAGGGAATTTAGCGACGTTAATGCATGAAATGGATAGATCCCCGCGGTGAAAATCCTACAACTGGTACTCAGCATCGCTTGCTTGCAGTCCACAAACAATGACGCAATACGAGTGCTTTAATAAGCAATTATATTTAAAAAGTTTATGGCGATATTTAGGTATAAAAATGAACATACGTCTATCTCGAAATTAGGTATGTTTATTGGGAAAATGTGTGTACAGCGAATAAAAAAAAGCTGGGTTTATGTCATTGCTTCGGGGAGGTGCAGAAAAATACTTGCACCTGTTAGACAAAAGCCAGAGCTGTTAAATATTTTGTTTTATAAGACCAAAATAAGACTTTTTTTCCCCATTGACTTTCATTGAGAATTTCTAATAGCTTTTTAACCCTTTCATTGTTTTTTTCCTGATGACTTTGTTCCTAATGACTTACATGCCTTATTTCTTTACGATTGACATAATTTGCATGAGCGTATATTGACTATCCAACCAGCCATTATAATGTAAACTATACTAGTGAGCCAGAGAGGGGTGGGCTGTAACAGACATTTGCAAAGCATACTGTTTATATCTCCTGAATTCAGATCATATATGGAAAAATTGTGAAAAATACAACATATTTCAGTTTTTTAAATCGCGAGTTTGTGCACTTCAGACACTTTCACATGCGTAGGTGATGTTTAGGGCAAACACAATTTTGCTATATTTTCCAGATTTTGAGGAAATTTGATGCAAATATACAAGGTTTTTTCGATATTTTAGCTTCTGCATCTGTGTGCGTGAGCAGCAAACCTGCATCTCTACAGGCAGCACTGTTGCCTTTAGAGTTAACCTTGCGTCAAGGGAAGTGATGTAGGGTAACTGACATTTTTATATATATTTTTGTTCTTTGATGCACTCGTCACCGCATCCTAACCCTTTTACTCTTTCTGACCCGAATTGACTAGTGACCAGACTGCATTATATTACTTTTGATTTAAGGCTAGGTCCGGTACTGGTCAAAATATCCATAAGAAACTTTCTTTCAAGCAGTACATCTCACACAGTTTTTGCATTTTGTAATAAATCTTGTTTTTTATGTAGACATTGCATTTGTAATCGTGTCCTAGATGTGATATCAAACTGTCAAGAACAGTTCTTGCCTAAGATCACACACGCAGGGGTAAAGTGGAAAAGGCGGCAGATTCAGGCGCCTGATGCCTCCGTATGATCTCATTATCCCCTGTGAGGTTTAGGAAGAGTCGACGCCCAGCGCCATTTTGATTTAGTGCGCTTCAGATGAAACTGGCTGTACGCGACTCCCATCTGGCATCTTGTCCTTAGCAGTATTTTTTTATATTAGGACATAATCCTCCTGGTGTTGAAGGCCTGGATAAGCATCTCCCTGGTCGACTCTATAATGAAGAATACTGGTAGGAGTAGTAGTTTGGTAAGTTTATTCTTCAATAAGTAACAGCACATCTTCGTGAGGTGGACAACGTAGTAACCACAGCGTGTCAACGCCTCACTCACTCTCCACTGACAGTTCTCAGCTGGCGTTCTAGAATGCCAGCTGACACGTCATAGACAACAGTGGCGTGCACCCGGGTACGGGTGCCCAGGAGGAGGGGAAAGGAAGGGGAGGGGGGGGGGTATGTGTGACCTGCATTACAACACATCTCCTTCCTAAAGGAAAAGAAAGGGAGGAAACATTCAGATGCGAAGCAATTGAACTAGGAAACACAGGTGTGCAATGAGAAACAATTTACAATACATATTTTATTCTTTAGATAAACAGGGAGGTGGATGAGCCAAAGGGGATGTTTGCTAATAACACTCGAAATCCTTAAACCAACATGGTTTGGCTATTGTGCGTCCAGTCCTTGTTGTGCTGATGGCACTATCAGTTTTGTTTGCCCCAGACGGGACACAGGTTTTGGGCGGACTCTCTGTGGCAAAACCCTGAGCCTCCCTCAAACCTGAAACACTGTTGGCTACACTCTCTTCTGGGGTTGCTTCCACAGGCGTCCCATCCAGACCCTGGGTCTGGTCAATGACATCGTGGGGGTCTACGTCGGATTCATCATCATACCCCATTCTCGCATTCATTCTACCATGCATGCCAACCTCCTCATTTTCTGAGTCAACGTAAACACCCCTTTGGTCAACCAGCACACTCTTACCCGTACTCCTTGAGAGTGCTGAAAAGTGCCAGACCTTACCGTCGCTCAGCAAGGCTGAATTGCACAAAATGTTCTTTACCTCCAAGGGTTGGGTGTAGTGACTCTGCCCTTTTTCTATGAACCCCGTGCGTCTTACTCTAACTATGTCGCCTATCTCCAGGGACACAGGTTTGCAATTGTGTTTAGAGTCGTGAGGGTCCTTGCTACTCTCTTGTGAATGTAACAAGTTCTCCTTCACCTTCTCCGTGGACCAATCAGCTCTCTTGGCTGTTTCAAGCCAACCCATATTGTCTTTACACATGGGTGTTCTACCTCTCATTAAGACAAAGAGGCTTGAGCCTGTGCAATCATTCGGAGTAACTCTGTATGCCCCCACCATTTTGAACAATTCGTTTTTCCAGGCCAATCCATTATTGTTTGCCAGCTGCACTATGCCCTTGATAACACGGTTAAACCGTTCCACGGCACCATTACCAGCAGTGTGGTACACCGAAGTAGTTTTCTGCATTATGCCATTCCTCTCCAAATATCTTTTGAAATTGACAGATACGAATTGGGGCCCATTGTCACTTATGATGGTTTTGGGTAACCCTTCCCTTATGAAAATTTAATCTAGGAATTTGATGACGCTGCGAGAGTCTGTTTTATGGAGTATGCTCACCTCAGGCCATTTTGAGAAATGATCTACCACTACCATAATGTAGACCTGATCATCCTGCTCCCTTATGGGTCCAACCAAATCAATACTAATACTCTCCCAGGGCATTTCAGGGCTGGGTATGGGGTGTAACATGGGTCTAAAAGGGACCTGTGACTTGTCTGCGTTCTCACATTTGATGCAGTCTCTCACTTGTCTTTCAATGGCAATGTCACATCCGGGCCACCAGTACCCACCAGTTTGACCCTACTCTTGGTTTTGCTTATTCCTAAATGCCCTTCGTGGCAAATCTCTAAGATCCTTTGTTTCAAGGTTTCTGGGGTACTAATTTTCCTTGTCTCAAAACGAGGCCCCCTTCCAATGACAATTAGTCTCTGAGTTCCCAGAAGGGTATTAATTCCTTGCGGATTTTTCTCTTTTCTGGCTAACCACCCTGTATTATTTTACTTAATTCTTGTAACATATCATCTTCACCTTGTGCTCTCGTCCACTCATCCTTGGAAATCCCAGGGAATTCCTCAATGATATTGGCCACACAAAACTCCTCACCCACGTTCTCAACACATTCATCCATGGGGAGGAGCACACCACTCAAAAAATCCGCTAACACATTCTTGGTACTGGGTAAATACTGCACATCGTAATCAAAATCCAACAATCTTACCGACATGCGGGCTAATCTGGGTGATGCTTTGTTCAATCCTTGGGTGGTTAACACTTTCGTAAGGGGCTTGTGGTCGCTTCTCAACGACACTTTCTTACCCCAGACAAATTGGCGAAAGTGTTCTAGACCCCATACGCGTGCCAGAGCTTCACGCTCGATAACCAAGTATTTCTCCTCTGTAGGAGTCAACGAGCGTGAAGCAAATGCAATGGTGTCTTCCTTACCGTCCCTGTTTTTCTGGGTGAGTACCGCCCCAATGCTCCTCCCGCTGGCGTCAGTGGTGACTATGCTTGGTAGGTTGGGATCAAACCCCTGTAAGGCAGGAGCGTTGCAAACATCATCTTTAAGAGAGACAAAGCTTCTCTGACACTCCGGGGTCCACTCAAATTTGTTCTTATTTTTTAACAATTGTCTGAGATCATATGTTTTAGTCGAAAAACATCTAACAAATTTGGAATAAAATTCCACCAACCCCAAGAAGGCACGCACCTCTTCTTTGTTGCTAGGCACAGGAGCCTCTCTTATGGCACACAACAATTCTGTTTTTGGTCTGATACCGTCTTGTGTGATCTCGTGGCCTAAGTATGTAACCTGTTTCTGTGCGAATTTACACTTGTTAATAATCCGCTGTCAAACCTTTTTCCTGCAATTTGTGCAACACCTCACATAATTTAAGGTCATGTTCCTCCTTGCTCCTACCCATCACCAAAATGTCATCTTGAAAGATCAGCAGACTATCAAAACCCTTGAATAGCACATGCATGAGTCTCTGAAACATTGTGGCTGCTGACACTAGCCAGAAGGGAACTCTATTACGTCTGTAATACCCGAACGGTATAATGAATGTTGTGAGTTCTCTACTCTCGGGGTGTAAGGACACCTGGTGATAGGCCGCTGTAAGGTCAATAGTGGAGAACCACCACATGTGTTTTATATGAACCAACATTTCATTAATCTTGGGCAGGGAGTGCTGATCCACTTGGATGCTCTGATTGAGATCGCGCAAATCAATGCAAAGTCTTAATTTGCCATTTGCCTTTCTTACTGTGACCAATGGCGAAACCTACTCAGAGGATTCAGTGGTTTCTATAATGCCCGCTTTGGGCAACTCCTCCAGTTGTGTTCTTACTTCATCTCTCAATATAAAGGGTATGTTCCTTAAATTGTGTATGCAAGGTTTAGCATCTGCCTTGAGTTGTATTTTATGCTTAAACCCTTTGAGTTTCCCGATTTTGCTGTTAAATATCTCGGGAAATTTCCCTAACATGAGCATGCCTGGGTTGTCCTATGTCTGTGCGATTAATACTGGTTGTGGGCTGTTGGGATCCAAGATAAATCCCAATTTCCCTTGATCCTTCCAGCCCAAAACCGATGGACCCGTGACAGAAACATATAATTTGCCTACTACATCTCTGTTTTTTAATACAAATTTCAATTTCCTATAACCTAACATCTTGATGGGTTCCCCCCTGAAAGTTTTCAAAGACATGTCAGGTTGGGTAAAATCCTGGCCCAAAGTGTGTGCAAACTTTTCATTCCATACCTCCTTGTTAACTATTGTGTAAGGGGACCCAGAATCCGCCACAATTTCTATGTCCACGCCCCCAATAGTCATGTTGCATATGCGTTTCTTCCTTTTTCCGTCACCCGTGTCTATCTTAAGTACCTCGGTTTCCACCACATTAAGAACATACATGTTAATGTCAGATTCGTCACAGGAATCAGAATCATATTCCTCCTTCTGTACTACTACTTTGACTCTATTGTTAATTTTCTTTCTTCTGCAAGCCTTTGTGAAATGACCTATAATGCCACAATTGCTAAATTTTTGTGAGCGTGTAGGACACCTTTTGTCGTCAGCCAAATGTTCAGTACTGCCATATCTGTAGCACTTCATTTGTGCAGATTCCTTTGTGAAGTTCTGGAGTTTTGATGAATCTGTGTTTCTCCACCTGATGTTTGGGGCAGGCTGAAATCGATGTTTCACTCCACTCATTCTTTCCACTGTCGCAGGTTCTTCTTGTTTGGATTTGCTTTCTGCCATAACTGCCTTTGCACACCTGCCAGTTAATTCAGCTCTCTTAACTATATCAATGACTTCCTCTAGAGGCTTCTCTCCTTTAGCCCATAATGAGTCTTGAATGGCAGGATTGGACGAGCACATGACAATCTGATGTCTTATGAGATCATCATGTAGATCTCCCCAACGACATGTTAGAGCCAAATCCTTGAGAACCGCAACATAATCCTCTACCGATTCGTCCTTGCCTTGTTTCCTGTGGTAGAATCTGTACCTATCAACAGCAACGCATACAGTGGGCTTGTAGTAATTGTCCAAATCTTTCAATGCGTTCAAGTATACATCCCCCTGAGCACTTGGGCGTATTTTTTTTATTTATGCGACTGTACACTTCAATCCCTCCAGCACCTAAGCAGTGCATCAAGATTTTCTTTTTCTTTGCTGGAGTTACTACGTCGTCATCAATTTCAAATGTGGAAATATAATTTGTGAAATATTCCCGCCATATCTCCCATTTCACCACCGGCTCCCCCTTTGCGGGCAGAAATGATTGTGGTGGTGATAAATTGAATACATTTCCTGAAGCCATAGTGGTGTGGTAAATATTTCGTTACCGGTACTATTTTTTATGCGGTAAAGTCTATTAAGAATAACTCAGTAAATATAAGAGGCAGAATCCGTGGTATTAGAGGTTTTAAAAGGCTTTATTCCTATACAAAGGAATACAATTCGAATTGTAGGCATTCTATTCCATCACCACGAAAGTTCAGGAAGGAAGGGCATACATTATTGACAGATAGGCAGTTTTATAGAAAATACATTACAGTGAAACAGATGCAAGAGGCGTAACAGCTGATAGTATAGATAAAAGGTGCATACGTAGCTAATAGAGGCGGTCATATGGGCGTAATTTAATAAACGTCATCATACATGATGTCACAAGTGGGTGGATCCATAAGAGAATCCTGCAATGTCAGCAGAAATATTTGGCAGAGATGCGCGCGCAGCCGCATGACGTGTGATTGACGTGCAACTAGAGGGTGAAGGGGACTTGACATTTAGCTCTACATGTGGAGACAGAAGTCTGGGGGTCGTGTCAACCTAATCCCAAATCATATCTAATATCCTATGTTTAAAGAACTGTGTTATCCAAAAGAGAGGTCTCTAGGATAGAATCTATTCTATACTGACTGTTAGTGCGTGTACAAGCGTCTAAGTGTCTACACTAGATGCGAGGGGGTAGGAATATTCCATGGTAACGGGGCTATGAATTACTTGCATGAGGACAGCGAGGCCTGGCCCTTTGCACGGTAGCTGGAGGAATGTTTACCTAAACTACTAGACAGGAATGCATCGGATGAGGAGCGGAGTAGATAATCTTGAAGGTGAAATACAGTTTTTGGCAGGCGACAGGCTGGATCAGGCACCGTTAGTCGCGCAGGGAGTAGGACAAAGTTCATGGATACAGATGCAGGCTCAGACTGGAGCTTTCAGAGGCAGAAGGCAGGAAAAGGCTTGATGACAGAATTCGGGCCTACTCGCCTGAATCTGTAAAATGTGGAAAGTGAACCACATAAAGTCGGTGGCCTTTCATACTTAGGAATGGAATATCTGACCCATTCATGGCGGATCTGAAAGAGGACATGTTGACGGTGGACGCACATATATTTGTGTCTTCAAAACTGGAGCAGGAGGGAACATACATGTACTTGTAGCATGCACATGGAGCCGTTGGGGTCTACGATAGGGGACATAACTGATCACAAAATTCATATTTCCTCATTCCCTCCTTGTCCCCTACGGACCCTCAGGAGATATCGATCTTCATCAATCCATCGATCTGTTCATGTAGCATCATTTGTTCTTCTTTCTTCTTCCGGGATCTCGAACGAAAACTTGGATGTGGGATACACGAGGTGGCACACAGACCACAAATCGCTGGCCCACATTGTAGACATAAGCAGCAACTGAATAGTATGAGAAAGCCAATACCTAGGAAGGATAGGATTCTCCATCCCCAGGCTGACAACACGCCCCAGAACCAACCGGACCAAGTCCAGGTGCCTGGACTCTGGTGTATCTGGCTTACAATCTTATGAAGGCGAGTTATGGCTTTATATACTGACGGTGAATTTTCTGGTATGAAAATGCAGCAACTTGATCCGATGACCCTACAAGCTCCGCCCCTATCGGCCAGGATGACGATTTTGAAGCACAACAATCCGCATAGCAGACTGCTCTTCTGTTAAATTGCCTAAGGCGGAAATAGTTTCGTTCACTACTGCTTCAAGGGTTCTGGTTAATCTACGTATCAACTTACTATTAGTGACTGTACCTATATAGGGAAAGAAACCTTTATTGAAATCTGTGTATTTTTCCCATGCTGTTTCAGTGTAATCGACAATTGGGAGATCTCTCTGCTGTCTATTGTGTACTAAATGGGTATTTCTATGGTAATCAGGAGGGGCTAGGAAAACAGGTGGCAGAAGGAAGGCTATGTAACAGGTACCATCCCAATCTAGAGGTAGACATATATATGCGGTCTGGCCACATATAAAGTAGGAATGGCGAGAAGCTCTAAATGTAGACTTGCCTTGATCACTGAATTTTATTACAGTGGTGCATTTACTATGGCCCATGTGTATGGAACCATTCTTTCTTATACATAATTCCCCTTTTACTGGGAATACTGACATGGCGGGCAAGATTGGTGTAGCTTCAGATTCAACGTTCAGGATCATAAGGTTAAGTGTAAAATTACCTAATCCATATACTTCATTTTCTAGATCAGTTCCTGTTCTTCTGGGAAGTCCCTCCTTGTTAGGGTAGCAGACTTTAAGCAAAACTAAGTTCAGGTTTCCCCATACCCAGTTGTCTTGATAAACTGTGGAATTTGAATCTAGGGAATTAATCAAACTAAACCATGCTCCACAGGAGCCATTGTGTGTGAACGGATAGGGAAAGAGGGGCAAAACTCCCTTATAGTTCTGATAGGGAGGGAGTCGGCCACATATCCAACAATTTGTGGCATTGCTGGTTTGATGGGAATGATGTAACATACTAATGAATGTGTTGTTGCGCAGCGCAAATCTATAGGACAACTCATGCGGAGGTAGTTCGCTAAAAGAATGTTCTGCAGTTACATTGTAAGCACGTTTAAGAATAGGGTAATACATGTGCAATAGTATGCTGACAATGATGATCAGAAGACTTAAAAAAAACAAAATTAATAATGTTACTGTGCAGTGACTACGAAATGATTTACAATACGCATGCTTCTTAAGCTGCATCTGATGATTTCTTTCTCTATTCCGGTCTAGAGGATACATGTCAGAGACAAATTCAACCGATTCACCTTGGAGAGGACTTAAACAATCAAATTGTCTGACTTACTAGACCTCAATTTTAGTTTGTAAAGTTCTGGTTTGGACTGCTCAACCAAGGGGAGCTTTGAGTCTGTCTGTGAGGGAATACAGGGTTGAATATTCACACTGGATGGTAGTCCATAAAATTTCTTGATATGACTCGAGTGCAACCACCCTTTCCGTCCCTCGATCTTCACGGGTGTCCTTGTAGTCAGTAGAACCAACTTCGGTGACTTCCACCTAGGATCCAGTTGGGTCTTCCGGTCGAAATTCCTGACCAAAACCAGGTCACCAGGAACCACGTCATGGGGCTTCACCTCAGTATTATCGGGAAAAGCTGCGGTTACCTGTGAACGACAAGATTGTAGTGCAGACATCAAGGAAGCCAGGTAATCTGTCAGCATATTACAGTCAACATCAGTGATTTTGCGAGGTATAGGCGTCCCCCACATATTTGGTGGTCTACCGAAGATCACCTCGTACGGGGATAGCCCTGTTCGAGAATGTGCTACCATTCTCATGTAAAAGAGCGCAACTGGTAAGGCTACTATCCAATCGACTCCTTTCTCTCTACATCTTTTGGACAATCTAATTTTCAGAGTTTGATTATGGCGTTCCACGAGACCTGCTGCCTCGGGATGCCGGACACAGTGGAATTTCCATTGGTAGCCTAACAGAAGGGAAACGTGTTTCATTAATTTGGATGAGAACGGCTGGCCGTTATCTGAGTAGACAACACGTGGTAAACCGTACCGTGGGAAGAATTCTCGAACTAACTGTTTGGCAGTAGTCGGGGCAGTGTAATCTGAAACCGGGTATGCTTCTGTCCAACGGGAAAGAGCACAGACAACTACGAGAACATATTTGAATCCTCGACATCGTTCCATCTGGATATAATCCATCTGGAGGACTTCAAAAGCATGATCGGGAGGTTGAAATCCACCCTGCTCTACGGGGATGCTTTTACCTGGATTAAACTGACAACATATCATACAGGTACGAACTTTTTGTTTAGCTGCTGCTCACAAGTGTTTGTTGAACCAAATGTGTTGAATGCTGTCTAGCATAGCTTTTTCTCCTAGGTGCGCTGGACTATGTATAGTGTTAATGATAACTTGAACCATTGAGTCGGGAAGAAACCATATAGATTTTTCCTTCGTCATCCATCCTTGATCCGTTTGGATCCCTCCTAATTCAGTCCATTTCTTTATTTCTTCTGGTGTAGCATGTGTCTGTATGTCAATTACATCAAGGGCGGGATCCTTAACTGTCATGCAATGTGTTGGTGTCGGAACTATTGTCTTTGTCATGTCAGTTGTGTGAGTCTGATTCTGAGCAGTCTGTTTAGCTGTTCTGTCAGCTAGGTCATTACCCTGAGAAATGATATCGGTAACCTTTGTGTGGGCTTTGCATTTCATAATCGATATTGCAGTAGGTAGATGAATCGCGTCTAATAGGGCTTGAATGAGGGGTCCGTGTTGGATGTGGGCACCGTGAGAAGTTAAGTAACCTCTCTCTCGCCACAGTACGCCGAAGTCATGGACGACTCCGAATGCATAACGTGAATCTGTGTATATGTTGACTTTTTTATTTGTGGCTTGAATACAGGCTTGTGTTAGAGCGATGAGCTCTGCTGCTTGAGCTGACAAAGTGTTAATACAGTTTGTTTCAATGACTTCAGTGTCTGTTGTGACTGCGTAAGCGGCCACTAACTCTCCTGTACTTGTTCTCATACATGACCCATCTACATACAATGTCAAGTCTGGATCTGACAAAGGGATGTCTGTCAAGTCTTGTCTAGGTTTCGTCGTGATAGTAATGACTTCGACACAATCATGTGCCAATGGATCTGTTTCGCCTACTGGTAACAGTGTGGCAGGATTTAACGTATTACAACGTCTGATTTCTATATGTGGCTGAAACAATGTTAATTCGTAACCGGTGAGTCTCGCTATAGTCAAGTGTTGTGTTTGTGTACGGTTCAAAAGAACCTCTACTGCGTGTGGTACTTGTACTGTCAATTGGTGTCCTAACACTATGGCATCGCTTTGTCTGATTGCTAAAGCTGTTGCTGCCACTGATTTCAGGCACGCAGGAAGTGCCTGAGCTACTGGATCTAATGTACTAGAGAAATAAGCACATGGTTTGTGTGATCCTGCTTGTTCCTGAGTGAGTACTGACAAGGCAGTACCTTCGCGTTCTGTAACAAAGAGTGTAAACTGTTTACTGTAACATGGTGTTGCTAGGACAGGTGCTTGGCATAAAGCTTTCTTTAAGCTTTCAAAGGCGTGTGTATGTTCTTGAGTCCAAGGGAGGACAGTCGATGTGGCTGCCTCCTGTGTTGTCAACTGGATGAGTGGTTTTGCTAGAAATGCATATTGAGGGATCCACTGCCTACAGTATGAAGTGAGGCCTATAAAAGCCCGCACCTCCTTTTGTGTCTTGGGTGGTGGCATGTTAGCAATTAACTGGATGCGGTCTGGTGTAAGCTGCCTTCCCTCCTTGGACAGCGAGTGCCCAAGGTAAACAACTCGCTGGACACAGAATTGCAGCTTAGAAGGGGACACCTTGTGCCCCTTGTCGGCCAGAAATTTCAAAACCGTCAGTGACGCTATTTCACATTCAGGTTCGCTTCGGGCGGTGATCAGCAGATCATCGACATATTGAAGCAAGGCAGTGTTAACTGGCATGTGGATACTGTCAAGTTCTCGTTTCAGTGCTTGGCTATAGATGCTGGGGCTTTCTGTAAATCCTTGAGGTGCGCGTGTGAATTTAAAACTTCGTCCATTTAAACAGAATCCGAACAGATATTGACTTTCCGGATCGATTGGGACACTAAAGAAAGCATTCTTGAGATCAATTACAGTGAAGAATGTTGCTTCTGAGTCAATAGCTGTGAGTAATGAAGAGATATCTGGGACCACAGGGTATTGTGGTACAATACATTTATTTAATTCGCGCAGATCAATAACTAATCGATATACTGGTGGTGCTTTTGGATCCGTTCTTTTAAGAATCGGAATTATCGGGGAATTACATACATTGGAGTCGGTTTCGACAACCACTCCTTGTGCAATGAGCTCGTCAATGATTTGCAGTAAAGCCACTACAGCATCTGGTGGTAACTTGTATTGTCGCATTCGTGGTAGTACTATTCCTGTTTTCAGTGTAACTCGATATGGTGTAATGTTCATGCAACCAACATCAGTGGGGCCTTGTGCCCATAAATGTGTAGGTAAATTCTGCAGTCGGTGATCCATGTCTCTGGATACGTAGTGACCTTTAAAATCAAGTAAAAATAGTCGTACTCCTTCCGGAGAACAACATATTATGGCTCCTAGAGCTTTCAATGTTTTAATGCCTAACAAGTTTTCTGGACATGATTTAGTAAGCAATAAATCGGTAGTACATGTCAATGGACCGACCGTAAGTGGAAGAGGTTGTGTTACGTCATTTATTATGGGTTTTCCTGAGAATCCAAGGGAAATATTCTGTGAGCCTGAGAGGGGTGCCCCTGGAACTTCACTGCGTCTTATAGTTGTTCTGCTTGCCCCTGTATCAAGTAAAAACTTTCTGTCTTCCCCTAATAGTTCGCTATGTACATAAGGTCCCTCTTGGTCTACAGGAACCTCAATAAGGGGTAAGCCAACTTCCCTCTCTAGGCTATCTCATGAGTATCGCTGATAATCGGGATAATCTGTTTGTGCGTACTGATACATCTGTTGTGTTGTTGCTTGTGTTGCAGCAATAGGCTGCGCTTGTGGTGGTGCTACGATCTGTTGTGGAGCTGCCTGTCGTGGAGCTAGTTGTTGCGGAGCTAACCTAGGTTGTGCATGCTGAGGGATTTGTTGTTGATTCTGATCCTGTCTAGGTGGACGTGGTCTTTCCTGCGTTCTACCTGTGGCAATATTATGTTTCAGGACTGGACAATCGTGTATATAATGACCTTGTTGTTTACAATAGTTGCATGTCCCTTTCGCAGGACTTGCGGAATCACCCTTTTGATGACTATCGGCTGGAACTGACTGTGCAACAAGCATTTTCATTTTTGTATCTTTCATACGTCTTTGTTCGTGTTCTTGTTCTTCTCTAATTCTATTGTGGTGATATTGTAACATCTGTAACATCTGTGATGAGGTATTACCTTGCCAGGTACTTTCGAACTTCAATACTCTATTCTTGACTTGTAGCAGAGAATTTTCGACTAATTTTGTCACAAACAGATGTGGATATGACTCACTACTGGCTTTTATGCCACTATTTATACCAAAACATTTTTCAAATCGGGAATAGAAATCACTAGTGTCTTCATCTGGCTGAGATTGCACCCCAGTCTTCCTTTTTCATAGTTAATAAACGTGGCAATACCTGTATTAGTAATCCTGCTAGTGCTGTAGTTTTTTCCCCAAGCCCTGCTCCTGCAGCTCGGGCCTTTTCTTCGTTTTCTAATGCTGTCCAATCTATCTTTTGGTCTCCCACCTCCCATTCCTTTTCTTTGAGTTTTTCATAAACACCGGCGGGTAATAGGACTTTTAATATTTTCATAATATCGGGGTAGGTATACTCTCCCATGAGTAACATGTCCTTTATTTCACGGTGGAAACCTGCTGGGTCCTTGTCATGGCTTGGTACTACTTTCTTCATTTCTAATAATTCCAGTTTAGTTATAGGCGTGTACACAAACACGCGTGTAAAATTATCACCGTCACCTCTTATTGGGTGCACTTCGCGTAACGGGTTCTGTCTATCTATGCGATACATTTTTCTTCCCATAGTGGGAACTGGAACGTGTTCTGGGCATACGAAATTTAAATATTGGTTTCGGGATTCTAGAATTTCTTTAATCAAATCAGTACCTGACCCTCTCCATATGTTCGTGAGTAGTTCTGTCAATATGTCAGGTAAAGGTCCTGGATCGGAGTGTTGGCTTTTATATAATATAAGGAGGTGTTGAATCATGTATATACTAGCTAAGCGCTGTTCGTATGGGTCAAGATTCAGAAACGTGTGTGCAAGTACATCATCATTGTATTCGCCGGGACTGTCAGCCCATTGTACTGCTGATCTGGCTAATTCTTGTTCGTCCATGGAATCGAGCATGTGGTACCCCCTTCGATCTCGGAGTAATTTATCAGCGGCTTGGAATAGGTGTTCAGGGGATTTTGTATTTAACATAGGGTTTGGAAAATGTCTATTATATTCTGGACGTATTGGACGTATCGGGTCATTAAAGCCTCTGGTATTATTATGGGGTCTTCCTCTACCTACATAAGCTATCGTTTCTAATTGCTCTGATTCTTGCTCCTCCTCTTCTTCTGATTCTACTCTGTCTGTTTCTCGTCTTTCTTTATGTATTCGTTCTACTTCCTTGCGGATCTTTCGACACATGGCGATTATACACGCCTGTCTATCATGTTTCTCTTCTGATATGTTCTGACCCCATTTGGCAAGTCTTTGCATGGTATCGTGATCTGCCCCAGGCCTATCTTGATTCCTAATTACACAATTTATGAAAAACGTAGTAGTTGTCTTTGGACATCCACTTTCTGGTATTCCATAGCTTCGTTAATACTTTCTGGACCTCGCCCTGTTTGGACAAAGCGATATATTTCGTCTAGGTGTTCACCCATTCCTGGTATCGTTGTTAAATATAATGTAGCTCGTCTTATACGTAGTGATGATATGAGCAATTTATCCTGTCTACCTGGTACTGGGTCGTATCTACAATCCACAAGCTGTTCTTTAAACATGTCGGATGTCGCTAGTTGGGGTGTACGTTGGAGTGCTAAATCTCTAAGGGTCTGTTTATTTCGCGGCGGGGTGGCAAACATATCTGTCGTACCTCCTGTAGCACCATCTGAGGTGCTAGGCACGAAAGGATTCGTTGGGCGTAGGATAGAGATTGTAGATGCGGGAAAAACTGTAGAAACGGACGGACCTGTTGGAACTTGTGTAGGAGTTTGTAGTTGCGGGGATACAGACGAATGCTCTTGGTGTTGAACACCATCGACAAGCGGTGTGGGTGGTATGGCATTAGCATACTCGGGAGCTGCGTCATCTTAATAGGAGGAAAGGAAAACGTCTTTTGCTGTTTTGTGATGTGTTTTGGGATGTGCTTTTATCGGGAGCAATGGAGGAGTTAAGTCTTTTGGTATTTCCGGGGTAGCCTTAGGTAACCCTTCGGCCAGAAGAGGATACATACCATTCATAAGAGTGTTTCTTTGTCTATCTACTTGTTCTGATTTTACTCGGGTACCTTCCTCAAGTAATAGATTTTCTCGGGTTTTATTTGAATTCTCCCTACCTTTCTCTTCCTGTCTGAGTGCTTTTT
This sequence comes from Triturus cristatus, assembly GCF_964204655.1. Classification (NCBI taxonomy): domain Eukaryota; kingdom Metazoa; phylum Chordata; class Amphibia; order Caudata; family Salamandridae; genus Triturus; species Triturus cristatus. The sequence goes on along the minus strand of NC_140584.1, from coordinate 1,057,307,681 downwards.
CTGTACGTCTATATGATTCTTTACGCCATAATTCAATGGCATCTTTCTGTGACTGTCTGGCTTTCTTTTTCCATAATTCTTCTTCTACTCTCATGATGCAATCTGCATCCCAGGTCCCCGCTGCGGGCCATCTCTGACTCTCTGGTAATTCTTTGGTGTAGTCCACCCATAAATCAAGAAATAATACGGCATCTAGGCCATGCTTATGATACATAAAGTACCCTGGAGTGTCCCTAGGTGGGATGGGAACAGCTTCTTCGAGTACACCTTTTCTAGTTTTGATCTGTCTTAGTTTCGAAAAGAGCGGCATTTTTAGACCTTATAACTAAAACACAGTTTATACAAGAAAACACAATAATGAACATTCATTCACACCACAATATATAGAACGTAGTTAAAACATATAACACTTAACAGTTTTACGAACAATGATAACTAATAGAAAACTAGTTACTGACATAATACTGACACTAGATAATACTTATTTATACTTATTTATATGCAAAACATACTATATATACTGCTAAACAGTACAGATACACTGCTGGAACAGTGCAGACCGGATTTGTGTACCCAAACCCGTCTTGACCGGCACAGACTATGTGCACGTTAAATGCCTCCCCGGTAATGGTACTCACCGGGTAGCTCGGAACGGAAGGCCTCGGAAACGGAACTGAAACTGGACCGGACTGGACTCGACTCAACTGGACTCGGAACTTCGGAACCTGGTGGGCCTCTGTATACCTCGGATCTTGCTCTCTCAGCTAGGCTCTGGTCGGGATACTTCGCACTTCTCACCGCCTCGTCTGGGTGTTGATCGCAGCCTCAGTCGTCCCCGCTTGGCCGGAGGGAGATACAGGAAATCCTGCAGGTACGCGTTTTTGTCCGTTCAGCTGTGGCAGGAGACCGGGCCTGCAACGCACCGCCGGCGCGTGAGATGAGAAAGTGTCCCTGTTCGGGCGCCAATCTATGTGGTAAATATTTCGTTACCGGTACTATTTTTTATGCGGTAAAGTCTATTAAGAATAACTCAATAAATATAAGAGGCAGAATCCGTGGTATTAGAGGTTTTAAAAGGCTTTATTCCTATACAAAGGAATACAATTCGAATTGTAGGCATTCTATTCCATCACCACGAAAGTTCAGGAAGGAAGGGCATACATTATTGACAGATAGGCAGTTTTATAGAAAATACATTACAGTGAAACAGATGCAAGAGGCGTAACAGCTGATAGTATAGATAAAAGGTGCATACGTAGCTAATAGAGGCGGTCATATGGGCGTAATTTAATAAACGTCATCATACATGATGTCACAAGTGGGTGGATCCATAAGAGAATCCTGCAATGTCAGCAGAAATATTTGGCAGAGATGCGCGCGCAGCCGCATGACGTGTGATTGACGTGCAACTAGAGGGTGAAGGGGACTTGACATTTAGCTCTACATGTGGAGACAGAAGTCTGGGGGTCGTGTCAACCTAATCCCAAATCATATCTAATATCCTATGTTTAAAGAACTGTGTTATCCAAAAGAGAGGTCTAAAGGATAGAATCTATTCTATACTGACTGTTAGTGCGTGTACAAGCGTCTAAGTGTCTACACTAGATGCGAGGGGGTAGGAATATTCCATGGTAACGGGGCTATGAATTACTTGCATGAGGACAGCGAGGCCTGGCCCTTTGCACGGTAGCTGGAGGAATGTTTACCTAAACTACTAGACAGGAATGCATCGGATGAGGAGCGGAGTAGATAATCTTGAAGGTGAAATACAGTTTTTGGCAGGCGACAGGCTGGATCAGGCACCGTTAGCCGCGCAGGGAGTAGGACAAAGTTCATGGATACAGATGCAGGCTCAGACTGGAGCTTTCAGAGGCAGAAGGCAGGAAAAGGCTTGATGACAGAATTCGGGCCTACTCGCCTGAATCTGTAAAATGTGGAAAGTGAACCACATAAAGTCGGTGGCCTTTCATACTTAGGAATGGAATATCTGACCCATTCATGGCGGATCTGAAAGAGGACATGTTGACGGTGGACGCACATATATTTGTGTCTTCAAAACTGGAGCAGGAGGGAACATACATGTACTTGTAGCATGCACATGGAGCCGTTGGGGTCTACGATAGGGGACATAACTGATCACAAAATTCATATTTCCTCAGTGGGAGGGGTGGGGGTTGCCCTTGAGATTGACACTTTGAGGGTGGGATCCAGTGTAAATGTAGAAAAAAAATATTCTACGTGAAAAGTACTGGCCAGAACAGTTCCTTATTATTATTTAATAAGGTGGAATGCAGATGACCTAAATATACGAGTTAATAAAAGTGGCACACACAGTATGTTTGAAGCAGAAATCGGATGCAAATTATTATTTTTATTTTTCTTGGTGCTGCATTGGTTCCCCAGGTTACTAGGTGGTGTCCAACAAAGTACTTCCCCTCAAGATCTGACTTTTCGTGCGTTACGCAGTAGCACGACGTTCGAATGCGCCGACACAGCTGAGAGAGATTCCTGTGAGAGGATCAGCTGGGCGATGAAGCGCTGCAATAATTTTCCAATTTCGCCGCTAGATGGCGTCTGGCATGTAACTCACTCTCCTGTAACTGGGTATGGAGCTCGCTGTTGTTTCGTAGCAGGCGCGGCGTCTCAATGCGCCTGAGCAGCTGATCAAAATTCAGTTAGGCGAACTGCTGTATGAGTGTTTTTTTTTTTATATACCTGACAGTGTTGCGCGCACCAAAACACGTATTAAAGTTTCCTTTATGCGCACTAAAAGCGTGTTTCTGGCATGTTAGGAGAGGCAGTCTTAAAGGTGTTAACCTATCAAGAGTAGTTTGAGGTGCTGGGGTAACACACACCTAAACAGGCTTCCTAGAAGCGCTGTGGTATGCACCTTCAATGCTGATTAGGCAAAGTGACATTCCGGCGTAGCCCCCCTTTTTTATTTTAAACAGTGTCCTCATGCGACATCAGAATTTTGATCATAAGGTGCGCAGCCTTTAAGCTTTTGCAATTGCAGGCGATACCTCAGTAAAGTCTCCGTAAGCTGGCCCAGAAGCAGGCTGTCAGTTCTCTGCTGCTATCAGACACTTGGAGACGATGAAAATACCCCTCTACGCGTAGGTTCATCGATGTGCTGTGCTCATCGCCATTATAATGAAGAATACTGGTAGGAGTAGTAGTTTGGTAAGTTTATGCTTCAAGAAGTAACAGTACATCTTCGTGAGGCGGACAACGTAGTAACCACAGCGTGTCAACGCCTCACTCACTCTCCACTGACAGCTCTCAGCTGGCGTTCTAGAACGCGAGCTGACACGTAACAGACCATAGTGGCACGCACCCGGGTACAGGTGCCCAGGAGGAGGGTAAAGGAAGGGGAGGGGGGGAATGAGTGACCTGCATTACAACAGACTCGAGCTGCCTTTTCCTAGCTAATTACGCACACATAACACAAAAGGTGTTATCGTCTTTTTCGATCCTGATGATGCACAATGGCGGATTGCGCCGGAAGACCCGGAAGGCAAAAGAGGTGCATCCTGGGAAAAGGGCAGCCACTAATGTCCTGGTTAGAAAACTAATTTGGGGGTCATCCTCGACTCCACTCTCTCCATGACCAGGCAAATCAACGCCGTCTCTGCGTCCTGCTTCAACACCCTCCGTATGCTCCGCAGGATCTTCAAATGGATCCCCCTCGACACGAGAAAAAACGTTACCCAGGCCCTCATCACCAACAGACTCGACTATGGAAACGCCCTCTACTCAGGAACTACAAACAAGCTCCTGAGACGACTCCAACGCATCCAGAACGCCTCGGCCCGACTCATCCTCGACGTCCCCCGCCGCAGCCACATCACACTCCACCTGAGAGGCCTGCACTGGCTCCCCGTCAACAAAAGGATCACCTTCAAGCTCCTGATCCACGCACACAAAGCACTGCACAACACCGGACCCACCTACCTCAACAACCGACTCAGCTTCCACACCCCCACCCGAAGCCTCCGCTCAGCCAACCTCGCCCTCGCCACAGTCCCCGCATCCGAAAAACCACCGGCGGCGGCAGATCCTTCTCCTACCTCGCCGCCAAGACCTGGAACACTTTCCCCACCATCCTACGACAGACCCAGGACCTGCTGGCCTTCAGAAGACTCCTCAAGACCTGGCTCTTCGACCAGTAGCACCCCCCCTCCCCAGCGCCTTGAGACCCTCTCGGGTATGTAGCGCGCTTTACAAATGCAGTGATTGATTGATTGATCTGTAGAGTGGATAAATCGAGAGTGAGGTACAGTAAAACTGCAGAGACAAGAAACGCCGTTGGTGCAAAGTCCAAATGTGCTACACACCAAATACATGTCAAAGCTTATCTGCTTTACAATGAGCTGGGTCTCATTGTTGATAATTTCAGTTTATGGCAATTTCATATGAAAAACTGAACATTTTATTTATCAGCAGGGATGAGGAAGGCAGCATAAAAAACAATCTGCAACAGGACAGAAGTTCTCATATCATTACATCCAGTGGCACAATGCACCATGATTGGGCACCACTGCAGAATGCGATGTGCACAGTTGCAGCTGGTATTTAATGGAGGTTGGGCGGTTGATCGTGGGGCCGTGCGGGAGAAGGAAATTAAGAAAAAATAAAATAAATTCTTACCTGTCTGCTGCCACTGCCTCTTGGTCCTCTTCACCTGATTCCAAGTCAGGAAGCAGCCGGCTCTCAGCCTCCCAATAGCCAATCACAATGCTGCAGTGTTGTGATTGGTCTGAGCGCCGTGGTTTGGCACTCAGCCAGTGAATGGGAGACTGGGCATGTTCTCCATGCAGGCTGTAATGCAGCCTGCATGGAGAACATGCAAAGTGCGAATGACGGTTTGACCGGTCCGAGACGGCCAGCCAAAGCACCCTGTGCACTTGGAGTGAGCAAACCACTCCTCCCCTGCTCTGTGAGCAGAGCAGCCCCGTCCCAACTCAGCTGAGCAAGGGGAAAAATAAAATATTAACAATGAGTCATTATCATTTTATCTTTTCCTTTTTCGACCTGCTCAGTGGGGAGATGCTCCTCCACCTTATCGGTGGAGCTGCCACTGGATGTGGGACTCCAGAGTTTCCCATATCTCACAAATATGCATTGACTTTTGGCTGAATGGGGCCTCCTTGAAGAGTTTGGTCCCCCTCTTGGCCTGCAGGGGCTTGTGTTAGGCCCCTGATTGCATCAAAAGATTACAGTTTTGCTTCATGAGCGTCTCTGGCTAAGGATGATTTTGTTGTGTCAGATTAAAAGATGGCTATGATGGAGGCATTGCTTTGGCACAACCTAAAATGGCTGCCTGACAGGGAGACTCTGGCGCACCACAGACTTGTTTCGGTCCCTTCGGCGTTCCTCACGCATCTTTTCCAGAGGTTTTGAGCTGCCGCGATGAAGGAAACATGAAGAGCTGCTGCTGTGCTGTTTTGGATGCTGGAGTGCCGCGTCTGGTCTCATCACAGACTCATCAAATGTAGCTGCCACCATTTTCTTTTCTTCTCTCGACGATGAGAGGGAATTGAGCATACTACAGGATGCCTTGGGGAGTGCGTAAGGATTTTAATTACTTTGAAATTCGCGAGAGACTACATTTAAGAAAAGCTGCAGGTTTACCTGAGATTGTGGAAGATTTTGTTTTCTAAGTGATATTAACACTGCTGTGTTGAGTGTCTCTGCAGTGTTCTATGACTGAGGCTCTGTGCGGCTCAACTGCAAATTCTGTCGCTTGACAGGTCCTTCTTTTTTCTGTCTGGGGGATAGCTGGAGTGGCTTTCTAGAGCAATTGCTACATAATAAATAAATGAGGTATTGGTGGAAATTATACCTCAGCCTTCACTTTGGTTTCTTGGCTTGTTTCTCTCTTTTCGTTGGGAAGATTAAGGAAGCCACATTTTGTTTTTAACCCCAAGACACATTCCTCTTTTACGGTGAGTGCTGACTCTGCTGTTTCCGCTGCGAAGGAACTGTCGGCTGAGTCTGTGGACTCTCCTAGTGAAATGGCGACTTCTTCTGTGTCCTGTGCTGTTTGTCTACAATCCTCCACATGTAAAGATCAATCCCCTTCTTCTGTCTCCAAGAGGTTGAAACAGGATCCTCCTTCTCCTGAAAAATCTGTGTCTCCTATTGCTTTAGAACTGCTGCTGGAAGAAATTCATGCTCTACGTCCTTTCCTGGACGAGACAAATAACAGCATTTAGATGACAAATGGTCGGCAATGGAGGGTGTGTCTATGGTGGAAAAGTCGATTGTAGACCTGTGCGAGGAAACTAATAAAATCCAATGTTTAGAGAAGGAGGTTGTTTGGCTTAAACAGCACACAGAAGATACGGAAAATATAAACAGGTGAAATAACCTACGTATTTATGGCCTTCCAGAGGCATTGGAGGGAAATGATACCTTTTTACCTCCTTCCTTCTGAAATCGTTAGTCATGCCTTCATCTGCTGCCCTGTGCATTCAGAGGGCACACAGGCTGGGTACTCGTGCTGCTTTATCATCGCCTATGGCCAAACCAAGAGGAGTCATCATTCTTTTTTTGAAGTTTACTGACTTGTTGACCGTTCTCTCTGCAGCTAAAGCTAAACGTCAACTCACTTGGTTGTGACACAGAAGTTTCCTCTTTCAGGATGTTTGTAATGCCACTGCTGCCAGACGGAAGGAATTTCTTTACGTGCATGCTCCTCTTCATTCTCTTGGAGCCAGATATGGTCTCTTTCATCCCTGTATTTTTAAGGTGACATTCCAGAATAATTTTACAACATTTGAAGATCCAGCTGAACTTTAAAAGTTTATACAATCGCATACCTTTGTCAATATGGATACAGCTGGTCCTTCTAATGGTTGGTGCTCCTTGAAGTATTAAATATGTTTATTGTGTAGCTTTTGGAGCTGCTTTAATGTGTTGTATTATTTGTCTAAATTGTTCTCCATGTCGTTCTTTGCAGAATCATCGTTTATGTTGACATTGTGTGGTCGTCCCTCCTAAATATATAGGGTCCGGGTGTGTCGTGGTTTCCTCCCTTTCTGATGTGTCATCATTCCTGTGTTGCCATCACCCGTTCTTTTTCCATTGTTATTTATTCAGGCATGTTCTTACAGTTGTCCTTTTTGGATATGTACTGTCTCTTCTTTCTGCTTCTCATTCTTTCTCATTGCTCTCCGCTCCTACCTCTCCTGGCTCTCCTTCATTTTTTATTTCTTTTTTACTTTTGTTGCCTCCTTTGCTTTCCCTTATTGTTTAGGTTATATATGTCAATATTTATTGTGTTTGTTTTTAGCTCGTTTATAGTTCTCAGAGTGCCTACCCTTTATTCACTTTATATAATTCTGTGTAATAACATGGAATATTAAGGGATCGCTCAATCCTGTTAAACCACAGAGAATATTATCGCATTTGGGTAAATTCAATCTTGATCTTGTTCTTCTTCAAGAAACCTATCTTACCCAAGTTGAAGCATTGAAATTTAAACGAAACTGGGTTTGGACAGGTATTTGTTTATCCTTAAGTTAACAAGAAGATTGGGGTTGTGATACTGTATAATAAATCTCTTAATCATACCGTGGTCTCACAAGAAACAGATGATGCAGGTAGAAGGATTATTGTTAATATTGTTGTAGAAAATATAGCTCTGACTATAATGAATGTATATGCTCTCACACAACCTGATCATACTTTTTGGCCTTCCATTTCAAGAAAATGTACACAGTAATATGATGCTTACTTTGGCCTAGATGGGGATTGTAATCACATTTTAGATCCTTTTTTAGATAGACAGGCATCTGTTCAATTTTCGTCGCATAAAGTGTCTAAACAATTTCACTCTGCCATTACAAAAAGTGTATCGGTAGATTTATGGAGATTATCTAACCCTACTGTTAGAGATTATGCCTTTTATTCTGCCACTCACAGTACACTTTCACAACTGGACCCCATTTTCTCTCCAAGTCTCTTTCACAGTGCCTTATACATTCCCATATTACTCCAATTGTACTGTCTGACCATGCCATGGTTGTGACTGACTTGGACTTGGTTCCCCCTAGATCTCCATCTCATAGGTGGAAATTCAATAATATTTTACTTCAAGATGCTCAATTTTCTAGATCTTTTATCTCTTTTGCTTCGGAATTCTTCTCCTTTAATGAGTATTCAGAGATTTCTCCTTCTTTATTGTGGGATATTTTAAAGCGTCTGCACAGGACTTTAGTTTAAACTTTGTCTCTAAGAAAAAGAAGGGTGGATTGCAAAAACATAATGCATTGCTTTCCTCAATTAAATCCCTGGAACAAAGTTATTTTTCTTCTAAATCGTCCTCTGATTTGACAGAGCTGTTACAAGCTAAATTGAAGTTCAATACTATTTCTACTGAGGGAGCTAATCACATACTTCTGAGGAAAAATGCACGGTATTTTGGTGGGAAAAATAAGGCTGCTAACAAAATATTTAAAGGTAAGGAAAGGGAGACATGTCATTGACTCTATATCCTCTTCACAAGTTCAATCTGTTACTAAACATCAAGCTATTTTGGAAGAGTTTGTTAAATTGTATAAGTCCTTATACCCCCCAGAGGTAGTACCCCAATCTTCCAGAATTGCTGAAAATCTAAGTCAGACTTCCCTTACTATTCCCCCTGACCTGGATTTTTATTCTTTAGAGGGTAATCTTACTTTTGCTGAACTATCTGGAGCACTAAATTCTTTGAAGTTAGGGAAAAGACCAGGTTGTGATGGTTTTACAGTGGAATTTCACCTTCATTTCTCTCATCTTCTTCTTCCTTATTTGTATCGGTTGTTTAACTCTTTTATTAATTCCTCTATCACTTCAGGCACCTTCCAGGAAGCAATCTTTTGTCTAATGCACAAGGAAGGTAAGGATCACCAAGACTGTAGGAATTATAGACTGAGCTCCTTATTAAATGTGGACTATAAAATATTTGCTAAACTGTTAGCTCGTCATCTGGAGTCCTTTCTTACTAATCTTATTGGGAAAGAACAATCTGGTTTTATTAAAGGGAAACTTATATCAGATAATGCTCAACTGTTTCTTAATGTTCTCAGTAAAGCCTCTGCATTTAAAGCCTCTCTTGCAGCCATAACAATTGATGCTGAAAAAGCATTTGATAGAATAAGTTGGGAGTTTATGCTTCAATCGTTGCAATTGCATGGTTTCGGTCCTAAATTCATAGCCCTTATCTCTCTTTTATATTGTGCTCCTCGTGCGTCAGTACTGGTCAATGGTAGAGTTTTTCCTATTTCTCACTTCATAGAGACGCCTGTCAAGGGTGTCCACTTTCTCCTTTGCTATTTGTCTTAGCGCTGGAACCCTTTCTCTCTCTAATTCATAATAATTCTTTTATCACTGGTTTTCCTTACGGAGATCAGCATTTAAAATGTGCTGCTTATGCAGATGATATTCTTTTTTTATTTCTTCTCCTATTTGTTCGTTGCCCCCGCTTTTACAGGAAATGTCTTCATTTTCGCAGGTGTCTGGATATGAACTAAACAAAGAGACTACAGAAGTCCTTCAGCAATAATAAATATACTTTTAGTCACTCTTATCAGCTTCCGGGTATTCATGGTCTTTGGATGCAAAGATTACATTTTTAGGGCTTTGATTCACCAGTTCTGTTCCTGAGACCATCAAAATTAACTTTAAAGAATTAGATACTAAAATAGAGAATATTGTATCTTCCTGGAATCCTTTATTTTTATCTTGGTGGGGGCTTTTAAACTCCATTAAAATGATGATCTCTCCTCTTTTGGTATATCTCCTTTCTATGTTACCAGTTCATATTCCAAAGTATTTCTTTACGAAATGTTATGCTCTCCTTATTAGATTTTTATGGCATAACAAAAAAACAAGAGTAACTTTAGTTATTTTACAGATATCCAAATAAGAGGGTGGTGTGAATTTTCTGAATTTTTATGATTATCATAAAGCGTTTGTCTTCCGCCAAGCAGCATTTCTTCTGAGCTGACTTCGTCTTTTTGTCCGTTGCGGCTTGAGCTTGAAAAAGCTCTTTTTATATCCTTTTACATTTAATGAGGTATTATCTTTTTCTTTTACAAAGTTGCTTCTCCAATCTTCTAATTTGGAAAAAACTGTTTCACTGATCTAATCCACGTATTTTCCAGTCACCTCGACTTCCACTAGATTTCTCCAAATGCCGATATGGTATAATTCTCTGATTAAGCTAAAAAAACAGACCTCTTTTTTGGCGTACCTGGAAAGATAGAGGTATTATGTGGATATCACAACTTTTCCATAACAATTCTCCGATCTCTTTACCTCAATTTTGTGCTGTTTATCATTGTCTCAAAATTTTTTTATACTCGCTTTTTTTATCAATAACAAATGTGGTTCTTGACGTATATTTTTCAGTTCAGCAGTACACTTATTCAGTTTCCTTTTCTTCTCGATTTATTGACTTTTTGAAAAATGGTCCTAAAGCTGCACTCATTTATAAAACTCTTTCTCTTCTGAACCCCTCTCGAACCAAGCCCAGGTTAGAACTTTTATGGGACCAGGATCTTGTTGTTACTTGGGAGGTTACTTTTAGAATAAGATATAGGAACACATTTATAATGTTTCTAGATCAGCGAGTATTAATCAGTCCTTATTTTTCATTTATCACAGACTATGTTTTACCCCTCTCAGCTGCTCCATATTTTCCTCAGACACCTCTGATAGCTGTTGGTCTTGTGGTTTTCCTAAGGTAGATCTCATGAATATGTTGTTCAGTTGTACCAATACAGTTTCTTTTTGGTGTAAGGTCTGGTCCCAGATTAAAGAGATTTTTGGTTTCAAACATTCCTTTAATATTATGTATATTTTTCTAGGCTCTTTAACTAATTACCTTGCATCATCTTTTCCTAAGAATAAGTTATTAGACATTTTATTAGCAATTGATTTTCAGCAAATTGCTTTTAATTGGAAATCATAATCTAAGATATTTTATAAGATGTGGTGGTATTCGGTGTGCTCACATCATTAATTAGATATTGTGTATACTGCTCAATGTTTAATTTCTCACAATGTTGACTTGTTATGGTTACCCCTCACTAGATTTCTTAACCAGGTTGTATACCACCAATTCTGTATTATCTAAGAATTTCTATCCCCCATGAATATTCTCTGTATGTTATTATATTTGTTTCACTTATTTATTCTAAGATATATATGAGAATGTTGTTTTTTAGATCGTTATACTTAGAATTCTGATTATTTCCTTTTCATCCTTTTGTTATATTTTTCTTCCACCTTCTTTCCCTGCCTTACAAAATTATAAAGTCTTTTTATTTCTCCCATGTACTTAATGCCATATGTAAGTTGCTTACTATTTATCAGAGTTCTTTATGCTGTATTATGGTATTTATTGATACTAAATTAAGTCTTTTAAACATGAAAAGATGGATGTGATGGTCTTTAATGTTCTGCAGGGCGGTTTGCAATCTTTAATACCCAGGGCTGTGAATTGTGAACTTAGTCAATCATAGTATGTTCACCTATTATGGGGGTCGAACAGAGGTCCAGGACTTATGAGTCGATTCCATATTTTATTGCTCTCCACAAGATATAAATCTATATGTCCCAAGTCCACAAAAATAGCAACTTTTTTTAGTTTTTTTATTGAAATTTAGCTGCAAATGAAAAGGACAATTACAATCACAGTGTTACATCAATGATCAACTATGTATGTTACCTGAAACAGGATACAAATCTTTAGGACTATACAGTTTGTGGGGCAACATTTGCTCCATCCGGAGGATTATATACCCGTGAATAAACATCTAATGATTCTGGATCTCTTAAGGACAAGGCAGGAAGGATGTAAAGTGTCATCATACACAGCGAATAACAGAAGAGTATGCAAAAGGGTCCAGAGAGCGAAACAATAACCCAGCCCATCACCTCAAGTCAGGCCCCTTCACTCAGACTCGGTCGTCTCCCTTACGGCTAAGCAGCTTGGATACAGGCCCAAAAAGCTTTTGGGACAATTCTGAGGGGGAAGTAATTCACTATACAATTCAGACTGCGTATTGCAATGTATCATGTCCTTTGACCAATCTGCAATAGCAGGCGCTGCCCCATGGGCCCATCGCATCGCTACACTGCGCTTTGCTAATAGTAAACCCATGTCAACTAAACGACGTGCGTCTTTCCGCAGTAGCCTCAAGTGGCCTAGGAGAGCCAGTAGTGGATCTAGTGGCAGCGGTAAGCCAGTTATTTCGCTCAGCGTTTGAAATATTAATCTCCAGACATTTGCTATATCGGGACATAACCAGGCGACCTGCATAAACCCAGCAGGATTGACTCTACAACGCTCACACTCTGCAGAATCACGGAAGCCATATCGATGCAACCATGCCAGCATATAATAAATTCTATTGAGGAACTTGAGATGTAAGAGACGATGTCTTCCATTCAAGGAGACACGCTGCATGGCCTCACAACAATATCGCCAATTGGTGTCATCTAGCGTCTCACCGAGATCCTCCCCAAGATCATTTTGCCATTCCAGTCTGGCCTTGGTAAAATGATTCCTACGGTAGTCCCGTGTCATGCTGTAAATGCTGGAGACTATCTTATTGGGGGAGCCTGTGCGCATTAGGAAAGAGAAAGGAGCATCTCAGGCGGCTCCAGCACATCATCCCGAGTATCCCACAAAGAGCATGTCTCACCCTGTGGAAGTGAAATTGCATGAGCAGAGTGAAATTATGTCCCTCTGCCTCAATTTCAGCCCACCCAGGAGCCTTGCCTTCCGAGAACAAGTCCCCAATTTTGGTGATATTGAGTGTCGCTAAAGAGCGACCCACCTCCCTCTCCCTTCATCCCGGCAACCATTGATGCCATTCCACCGGAGTCAAGTGGGAGTACAGGATGGTGCCTGCCTGTCTCTTCAACAAGTTCTGCCATGCATGTACAGTATTAACAAAATCTAGGATGCCGGTCCACCTAGATGGAGCCTAAAATAGCAGCGTTATGAGGGGAGAAGGCGCTGTCGCTACCCTTATGATCTGCAGCTGTGGTAGGCTAGCTTGCTGGTGAACCCAATGGTAATCATTGCACCACCGATATTATAATTCTAAATACGGAGCCCCAAGACCCCCCCATAGAGTAAGGTAGTGTGAGTGTGTCTTACTTGGCGCAAGATTGTTTACCAGCCCAGGCTAACTTCACCAATAGTGATATTATGAAGAAGTGTGCGGAGAGTACCATTGGCACATTTAGAAACAGGAATAAGAACCTTGGTAGCACTACCATTTTCATCAGGGAGATGCGCCCAAAAGTGAGAAGTGTAAACGGATCCAGCGTTCCACTTCCTCCTCTAAGTTGACGATGGCTTTGCCATAATTCTCCCTCAATACCATCTCAGAGTTCGTGTGAACTTGTAAGCCCAAGTAGCGCAGTGGCTCAGTGGACCACAATAATGAATAATCTAATTCGATAGGCTCCATGGCCGGGGTCAGTGGGAAAATAATAGATTTAGTCCAATTGATTTTGAGACCCGAGAGCTCACCATATCTCACCACTTCCCTCAGCACCAGAGACAAATTGGACTCAGGGTCTCTGATATACAAAAGTGTATCGTCCGAATACGTAGATACTATTAGGTTATATCCTGGGAAGCAGATCCCTCTATGCCTGTGATATTCCCTGAGGAAACATGCCAGGGGTTCCGCTACTAAAGCATATAGCAAAGGTGATAAGGGGCAACCCTGGTGAGTGACTCTTGAGATCTTGATAGGGACGGTAACCAAGTCCCCCACCCTTATCCTGGCTGTAGGGGAATTGTAAAGGACCGCCACTAGTTGTAGGAAGACGTCGTTCACACCCATCCGCTTCAATACTGGCAGCATGAAGGCCAATTCGACAGAATCAAAGGTCTTTACTGCGTCCAGAAAGACCGAAGCAGCTTTGGTCTCCGGCTTAGAATGCTGTATCGCACCGAACACAGTCCACAGATTATATGTCAAGTTGCGCCCCTGGACAAACACCGCTTGCTCAGGTCTAACCAAAAGAGGCACCAGAGGGGCCAAACGGTTAGCCAAGATTTTAGCGAATAGTTTGGTGTCTACATTGAGTAAAGACAAAGGCCTAAAAGACGAGCATTCATTATGGGGGGTATGCCTGGTTTCAATAGCGTGACTCTTAAGGCTTCCCGCATAGAGGGCGGCATCTCCCCCTTCACACTCATCTCTCGAAAAGGGTAATTAAGTGTGGGATAAGGAGTTCCTTAAACTCCTTGTACAATGCGACAGTGGGGCCGTCCTGTCCAGGGGCACTGACAGCGCACATAGTCTTCAATGCAGCAAGAACTTCCCTATCATCTAGCGACCTCATGAGATATTCCCTGTGCTAGTCCGCCAGCCATGGCAACCTAATGTGCTCTAGGTATACTATAATTGCTGCCCTGTCAGCAGTCGCTCTAGAGCGATACAGGTCTGTATAGTACTGGTTAAAATTGTCTGCTATTTCAGTTGGACCCCTCAGCAGCACTCCTGTTGCTGCGCGCAATTCCGTCACACCAGCCATTTCCCTTCTTTCATGCAGTAGGGCCGCTAAGACTGAACCAGGCCATTCCTCTTCCCCATATGTTCTGGTGAGTGCATATTTCCCCATATGTCTGACCTCACTGTATTAATTACTCTGCAGACTCGCCGTCCTCCCCCGTCAAGGCAACTCGCTCTAGGTCGAACAACGCTTTTCAAGATTAGTCAATCTTCCTCTCAGAGAGCGGAGAACCCCAGAATGTTTAGATATGGCTATCCCTCAAATGTAGACCTTAAAAGTCTCCCACACCGTGGAAAACTGACTTACAGAAGTAATATTCATTTGAAAAAAAGACTATGTTCTCAGTCATCTCATATTTGAAAATACTGTCTAGCAGCGAGTATGGAAGAGATTGCCTCGTGAATGGGGCAGGTCTCTTCTGCGGGCTTGCTTTTAAATAGGAACAGGGGTGGGAGCACACCGCTTAACCACCCAGCAAAGATCGCCCCTGGCATTATGGTAAATGCAGTCTCATGTTGTTTGCTTTGCTAAAATATTTACGAGTGTTTCGCCAGAGTTGGCCCAGTTGGTGCTGATCTTTAGACATGTGTTTCTGGTTCTATAACCGTCATCAGTAGAGATTACAGGCTTCAAATTTGAGGTTTGCTGAGTCGGCTGTCAAACATCACATCAGGTCAGGTACCTCTCACAGGCACACGGGTGCTTCTTCCATGAGCTCGTCAGATCAATGACTCACAGGAATGCTTTTAAACAGGAACAGGGGTGGGAGCACACCTCTTAACCTCCCAGCAAGGTTCACCCCTAGCATTATGGTAAATGCAGTCTCATGTTGTTTGCTTTTGCTCCCACCCCTGTTCCTCTTCTGCAGGCTCTCAATGTCCAACAGAATTGGCGAGGGGTCTGTGTAGGAACGGGGGTGGATCATGTAATTACGTATCTAGGGAAACAAAGATCTGGAGGTGAACCAATAGTCAATCCTGGTGTGGAGATCATGTGGGGCCGAGTAGTAGGTGAAGCCCCCCGGAGAGCACGTGCGCAGCATGCTCAGTTGGATAGTTGCAACTCTGATAGCTCTGGCCGCAGCCGATGGGTGCAGAACAGGGCCTCCGGAGCGGTCTAGTGCCGGATTAAGAACACAATTAAAATCCCCACCCAAATTTGTGACATCGAGGTGTCACCTCTCAAACGCTCCAGCAGATCTCGGTAAAATTGTGGATTATCGAAATTAGGACAATGAATATTAACAATGAGCAGATCCAGTCCCTGCCCTTTACATCTAGAAATGGCGAACCTGCCCCCCGAATCTGTTTCAATCGCCTCCAGCATAATCCCTTATCTGGGATTGACCCAAGTGAGCACCCCCGTAGAATGCACAGAAAAACCTGTCGTGTGAAAAGGGCCAAGCAGTCATCTGCGCTTTAGCATTTTGCTGTCAGAGGGCAAATGAGTCTCCTGCAAGAGGGCAACATCAATCTCGTGCCTCGTAAGATAAGCAATCACTTTTCATATCTTCTTAAAGTCATTGAGACCCCTGATCTTCCATGTTAGGAACCGTACTCTACTACCCTGGCCCTGCGCCATAGCTGGTTTTCATAACTATGCTTGCAATATGTATATCCACCATACTTCCCCAGCTCTCACTCCTGTAGAGGTGCCTTACTTGTGAAATATATGAGTACCACGAGTACACTGTGATCATAAAACAAAACCTTATAGCCTCTCCCCCCACCCACACCATGTAATCCCCAACTTGGCATATACAAAATACCTCCCCTCCCTCCACATTTGAACTTGATCGAACACATACTACTGCTTCAATCAGGGAACTTTTCTGGCATAATGCCATACAGTGGGTAACACACAGGGACGGATGTTGCCTCTTCGCCGCAAGGTGCACCACTGAAATAGAAGTAGGACATTGCCATCTGAGCACATCATGTACATCCAACAAATAACAATTAGTAGAGCCTCGAAAAAACAGGGGCAGCCCGCCACCACCCCTTTAAAGACCTTCTGGCCTGGCCGAGGAGTATCAACCACAATCAGCATCTAATCTAATGTCTCAGTGTCTGCCCCAATAAGCGTGGGCCACAGTCTCCAATGTTCATACAGCAATATCCCCTTGGCCTTCAGGCGACCGGCAACCACCTGCCACCTTTAGTGCACTTCAGAGACCAGACCCAATTCGACCTACCCTTTCGGAGAAATGTAAAAGTACCAGAGAACTACTATGTTAGACTTGCTCTTCCAAGTCGCCTCCAGCCGCCTCAGCCAGCTTCTCTGAGTCTCTGCTCTGCTCATCAGTTTTGGTGTACTCCTTGAGGGCTTTCTGCAGGGACTTGGGATCCATAAAAATCTTTGGTTTGCCATTCAAGGTGACCCCCAACCTGACCAGGTATAACATTGCATATTCCAGATTGTGCTCCTGCAGCCAACGTTTCAAAGGAGCAAACTGCCGCCTGGCCTCCTGCACCCTCATGGTGAAGTCCGGGAAGAGCGAAATCGAGGAGCCCTCAAACTGAAGATCTCGTCTCTCTCTGGCCTGCCTCAGCGTGTCGTCCCTGTCCCTATAATTCAGTAGTTTGGCAATGACAGGACCTGGCAGCTCGCCAGGGGGAGGCCTGGGGCCGAGGAAACACTGGGCATGCTCAACCACAAATATGGCAGAAAAGATATCACGGCCCAGGAGTGTAACCAGAAGCTTCTCAATGAATGCCTCCATGTTGCCCATGGTAGTAGATTCCGGAAGGCCTGTCATGCAAATATTGCATCACCTTGATCTAGCCTCCAAGTCCTCTGCCATGTCCTGCAACACGGAGAGGAGTTTCCCCATCTGCTTCTGGGTGTTATCTGTCTCCGTCTGAGCCTCTTCTACTTTCGGCACATGTCGTTCAGCCATATCCAAGCATTTAGCGTGTTTATCGAGTCACTCAGACATACGGTCCATGCGATAAGCCAGAGAGTCAATTTTACCATCTATGGTGGACAGACATTTCAGTTTGCTGCCAAAATTTGTCGGATATCCCAGCAGACTCCTCGACAGTGTCCTTCTGCCTTTCAGGAGACCGGTCTTCACCGGTCCTCAGTATAGGCGCCAAGCCAAGTCTCTTATTTCGCCGAAACCAGCAGGCACAGGCACCCCAGGAGGCAGAGCAGCGAAACGCAAGTGGGCGAGGATAACTGCTCCCAGGCCACAAACTGAGTACAGCAGCCTGTAGCCGCTAGATAATGAGCATGTAAGCACCGCAGAGTTCCTCCTGGTATCTGTGTGTCAATTGAGGATCCCCTTCACACCGTGCAAAGCCTACGTGTGCCCCTTCCCCGCCAGATTTCAATCAAGGGCCGCACTCACCAGCCTGCAACAATTGCGCTGGGTCCCACCTCACGGCTCGCTACTCCGCCCGGATGTCCAGCCCTGCTGGGTGCGTGTTGCTGTCTCCACAAGTGTGATGTGCCAAGCTCCAGCAGCAAGCCGCCTCCAGGTTCGCCCCACACCCCTCAGACCGGGGAGAAGGAGCTCACCCAGCAGATCGTGATCCACATGTGGCGCGATCCGGCATTGAGCGGCTAGACTAACGACCCACTCCGCACCTTCACAGGCGCAGGGCCACGGCCACAGGTCCCCCGGCAGGCACCCTCGTGTAGTGCGTGGTTGCGGCTCCCAGCCTGGGTCTCACGCCGCCACTTTGACAGTCTACAAGGAACCAGGAAATCATAAAACTTGGTCCCAGAGTCCGCCGAGAGAGCTAGATGCTCCCTCCCCTCAGCAGTGGCGGTCAGACCTAGCCACCGCTCACCAGATCCCAGCAGGCCAGGCTGCCTTGTCGTCTCCGGCGTTAGGCCGCAATGCCGGGCCGCAACAGGCCCTGCACATCTGCAATGCCCCCACGCTCTCCAGCTGCTGAGAGGGGGCCGACAGGGGCTCCGTCAAATAGTGCTCCGTGAGTACTCTTAAGGGCGAAGAACGAGCAAATAATTGACTGCTTGGATGTCAGGATATCTTGCGGCTAGTTACTATGGCTTGCGGAGCTGGCTCAGAAGGCGGCCATCTTGAGTCCAGGCAAGCTCCGCCCCCAATAGCAACTTCTTTTTATGATGTAAGTCGGTGACTTGAACATGCAGAGTCTCTGTATGCCGGCAGGAGGATTTACTCAGCTTCTTGCAGGCAGGGACAGGTATAAAGATAGACCCTACCAGAAGCAAATGTTTTCAGAAGCTCAGCCCAGGAGTGACTGCTCCCCAGAACCTCTATCCCACAGTGTTCCATGATACCATGGAAGAGTTGCCTGGCAATTCACTACATATCTTTTAACGGCAAGTGTGCTACTGAGCTTCTGCTGTTTCGAAGTGGTGAAAATAATAGATGTTACTGTTACCCAGTTTAATAGCTTTGTAGTGCTGATTCATGTTGTTGTGTGCAGATTTTGATTCCGTATATAGGTTTCCCGATGTATGCCCTTATATAGGTACAATTCACATTGCTCTTATTTGGACATAGAAATCCGGCCCTTATTTAGACATTGTCCGTACAAACCAAATACAGGCATGGCCATCTACACCCGTCCATCCACGTCACAACAAATTCTTTGAAAACCAGACCCTTAAGCCTTTAGGAATTTCCCTCAGCTTGAATATTGATTTCTCCAAGAACTCATTAAGTATGCATGAACATCTATTCCTTAGGGGTTCATTCATGACGTTCCTCTGCCCGACTTTTACGTCAATACTGGCATTCCTAGACACCTTCAAGGTATAAATATACCAGCACTTGCCCTGGCAAATTGCGGTTCCCGGAGGATTCGATCGAGTTCCAGCCTGATGCACTGACCTGACGCTGCCATCCTCCTCGCAGAGAATCCAGCTCCAGTGCTCTCTGACTTCCCTTGCGGGGGGTTAGACTATCGAGTCCAGAAAAGAGATTCCAACCTCTCTCATTCTCATGTATGGAGCTGACTAGAACTTAGAGAAACTTTTGGCAACTCTTGGCTAAACTAAAATATAGCTAGCTATACTTTAGAAATAGCACCTAGTTCAAACCTCGTACTGCACTTAGGTTAGGTACACTGGGGTAGAACAATTTAGAAGCATCAGATGAGTATCACATTTTAGCATTATGTTATTTATGTATGTATTTTGATTAATATATGTCATAGTTACAAACCATGCTATTGCAGTATTATTTTATCTTACTGCTAACCTTGTACATATTGTACTTCGCAGTCTGTCTTTCGATTGTAGCAATTCATATGTCTTGCATGAGAAATAAGACTGTTCAATAAACCCTTTTATTGAAACGCCCGTCTCCCTATTTCTGTGCAACTCTGTAAAAACGAAGCATGCACTGATTGAAACTGTTATCTATTGTTTCCACGATTCTGAGACTGTTCCGATTCTAAAGGGAAACAAAGTTGTCATGTTTATGCGGTTGTCAGAGACTAATCCCTTCTTAATAATAATAATAATAATAATAATAAAAGAGCTTGTATAGCGCCTGGTTACACTAGCTAGTGTGTCCCCGCGCTGCGGCTGGAGGGTGCTACATGAGAAGCGATAAGAAGCAGGAAGAGACAAGAAAAGCTCTATGTCTGTAAGAGCCAAGTCTTCAGTTTTTTCTGGAACATGCTTTCGGATTGTTCCATCCGAAGCTCCAAGGGAAGCGCGTTCCACTGTTTAGCAGCCAGGTAGCAGAAGGATCGGCCCCCCATTCTTATTTTTTTTATAACTGGGACTTGAACCAGCCCCAAGCTCCAAGAATGTAAGGCCCTGGTAGGAGTATAGGGGGACAGTAGGTTGTGTAGGTAATTCAGACCCTTCCTCATCAGGATCCGTTGACTAACGCATAGGGCCTTAGAAATAGAATTCTTTCCTTAACTGGGAGCCAATGTAAAGTAGTTCGGGCATTTTTGGACGAGGCTCTCCTAGGAAGCATAGGACTAGGCGGGTACCCGCAATTTGGATGTATTGTAATCTCTGAACGCTCTTGCTACTGGCACCTAAGTAGAGTGCATTCCCACAGTCCATTTGAGAGGTGACAAGTGCGTGGACTAGGGTTTGCCTGGCAGATACCGGAAGCACATCTAAGACCTTCCGAAGGCCTTTCATTATGCCGAAGCACTTGCCAGCCACAGTCCTGGTGTGGTGATCAAAAGAGAGATTAGAGTCTAACCACATCCGCAGGTTCTTTACCTGCTCCTTAGGGGTGGGGGCGGTACCCAAAGTCTGTGGCCACCATCTGGGAGACCATAACGTGGTAGCCTTACCCACAATTAGGACCTCGGTCTTGTCACCATTCAGCTTTAAGCAGTTGTTAGCCATCCAGACTAAGTTCTTGCAGGCACGCGGAGAAGTTAGTGGCAGCTTCCGCCTGAGATTGGGACAGAGATACAACAAGCTGCGTGTCATCCGCATATGCCACGACACTAATGCTGTATTTTTCAATGCTTTCGGACAGAGGGGCCATATACAGATTAAAAAGCGTAGGGTTTAGTATAGAGCCCTGGGGGACCCCCTGACCCAACCTGATGTTCTTGGAATAGTACGGCCCTTGGGATACTTGAAAGCTCCTGTCCTGGAGGAAAGGACTTAACCATTTCAGCGCCAGGTTGGCTAGTCCACTTTCCTTAAGACGCTGCAGGAGTATGGGATGGGCCACGGTGTCGAACACGGTGCTAAGGTCCAGCAGGATCAGCGCCACCGTTTGTCCTGCATCGGCCTGTCTGCGGATGGTTTCAGTGGACAAAAGCAGCGCCGACTCTGTGGAGTATATAGCCCGAAAGCCCGATTAAGTGGGGTGGAGTAGATTGGTCTGGTTCATGTGCCTTATTAATTGAGCATTGACCGTTTTTTCAGCAATTTTGGCAACAAAAGGTAAGAGTGAGATAGGTCGTAGATTCTCCAACTGGCTGCCGCTAATCCCGTTTTTTTTTTTTAATGGACACAACCACTGCCTCTTTCCACCTTTGGGGGACTACGCCAGTTGCAAAAGAGTCTGATGAGGTGCCTAAAGTAGGGAGCCAGAATGTCCATACTCTCCCTCATTTCTCGGTTTCATAGGATCTTTCGGGGAGCCTGACTTGATGCTCAAAGCTATGGCTTGGAGGTCATCCAAGGAGGGAAGGTTAAAACTGGAGAGGCAGGAAGCATCCTTCATGTTACATGCACCCAACCTATCAGACCTCCCATTACGTGCCTCCTCTGGGAAGGTTGAGTAGATTCTCTCAACTTTATCAGAGAAATAATCAGCTATCAAGTTGCACGATTCTACTGAATCATTACTAGGGGCGGAGATTCTGTCAAGAGATGATAACTCTTTAAAGATCATAAATAACTCTCTAGCAGAGTTTTCGGCTAGTTCAATCTTCGTATTGTAGTATGTTCGTCTTGTATATTCGAGAAGTTTCTAGTGACCTCTGAGTTAGCTGGCACACACAAGTAATTAAGTTTAATATACTCGATAGAGACATACTGACCTTAGTCCTATGTCAAATCTATAGTGTATGTTATTCCAATGCGCAGTGCCTATCAGGGATATAGGAACTACACTACATGGCGCCCAACGGTTTGGTATGGCACTAATTTAACGCTACTGAAGTAACTCAAATCGTGCTTTTCTCAGAGACCCTCTACTCATAAAACTCCATAAGACGTCTGGAGTGGGTAGGGATAATATCCGCCATAGCTGAGTAGGACGAAAGTCCTATGTATTAGCTGTTTGGTTTTGTTCAACGTTGAAAGGATGCAGTGTTCCAAAATATTGTGCACCTTATTTTTGTTCCCTTGAAACTTGCTCTGCATATTTCATTTCAACATGTCCGAAAACGGCACAAACACCGATGCTTGTGGGGCTGTAGCCGACCAAGTCGCAGCAGCTTTTAATCGTACAGGTTTTCAAGAAACCGGCGAGGATGCTATAAACATCCATCCAAATTTAAGGAGAGCCATCACTCTAAAACATATAAAACATGGTCTAACACCAAGAGGTGGTAAAGCAGTTTTCGTGATAGAGGCACATGAATCTCACCAGACAGAGGTATTCTACTCATGCAAAGTATTCCCAAAATCAAATCCAGTAACACACTTGTTTTACTTCTACAAAGAAGATGAACCACCTGAGGAATATATTCCTTTCGAGGATATTGAAACTCCTCTCACAAACCAGGAGCATGAGCTCTGGTTTAAAGGCGCGCTAAAAAATTACAATCACATTACCAGGCTCGGTCCACATGGTAGACCAGGAGCAACATGGCTGATTTTAGCCGGCTACACACCTCATCATGACATTAAAGAAATGTCAGATGTGGATCTACTCGCTCAACTCGAGGAGCTAATCAAAATTTATAGACAATTGGTTCAATATGTCATGCGGACTTTCACAGTCCAACCACCATTAACAATTCAAAATCCAGCCCCTCATCAGGGGAATACACTAAAATTTACTCCACAGACTTTACAAGCAGTCATGGGTAAAATGCCCACACAACGTGAACGAATTCCATTCTGGATAGCTCAAAAAAATACTCAAATCGAAGCAGTATTTCCTAATACTAGCCCTTATGAGATACACAGAATTCTAACAATCTGTTTACCAATGGGGATCACACCACCTCTGGAAGACTGCACCTCTTGGGGCACAGTCTTTGCTGCTATGTACACAAAAACACATGGTGGTCCGTCAATGGCGGTAATACCAGATGTCCTGAAACAGATTCAAAACGAATACGGGGCACATCCTGCTCTGAATTTAGGTATGAAGTTACTTGAAAATTTCGACCAGGTCTCAACAATAATATTATCTAATATTAAAGGAGAAGCAGCATCAGTGGCGATCCTCCAGAAATTAAGGGAATTTGATGTAACAGAACAACCACAAGAACTAGCCAGAATAATTGAAAAATCCTATGAAGAATTAGGCAGAGACAGTTTGGAAGGAAACCAGTTAAACCACAACTGTCTGAAAGTCCTGATAAGGTCTTTCTTAAAAACACTCCTACCTCTTCTAAAAAGATGTGGGAAAATAGTAAACAGAATTCCAAAGAGAAGCATTCTCATTTCCGAGGCAGGTCTCCTCCACAGAAGGAGCCCTCTGGAAGGAGGTACAACCTCAGGAATAGGGATAATTTGAGAAAACCTGACAGATATCAAGATAATGATACATGTTCCTCTCGTACCTTTCAGATATCATCACAGACATCCGAAAGAAAAGGACGGTCAGAAAACAAGGAAGAACGCGTGAAGTCCAAAGACGATCAACACGTTCAGAAAAATAAAGCAAAACCTCAATTCTCCAAGAAAGAGGTAGCAGATCTGAAGATCAGACATGCCGAGAATACTGAGAACCCAACTCAGGAACGGAGAGTGGGCCCAGACCATGCTGGACAGCAGAATTTACAATAGCTCGCCAGAACCTTAAGGGACTTCTGGAGACAGTGGACTTGAATGAAGACATACAAGTTGAGACTGTAGACACCAGGGTTAGTTCTCCACATAGGTTATATGAAATAACACTCTGGATGGAGGGAGACATATAAAGAATAGTGAAATGACTCTTTTGGGAGCATCTTTCAAATGGTTATGATATACTTCTAGCAGAACAGGACTGGCCACCAGAGTTTGTCAGGGAGTGCCCACATGGCTAGGCCATAATTATGCCTGCCTTTTCCAACTATATTCCAGTTCATTTAAAATACACATTAGCCAGGAAATGGGCAGTAGCCCAAGCCCCAGCACTGTATAAAAATCATGTAGGATGGGATGAGGACTCACCTCACCATAAAATCCAGTTAAAAAATTAACCAACTGCACAAAGGCAGTACCCAGTTAAGCAAGAAGCTAAAAGACAGGTCAGGGAGATCTTAGATCAACTTGAATATCAGGGGGTGATTGAAACATGCCCCTCATCAATGAACAATCCTTTGTTTCCTGTCTCCAAACCAGACAATACATATCATCTAGTTTTGGATTACAGACACTTAAATTCTTGTTGCAAAACATTTGCAGTGCAAAATGCACATAGTACAGCATTAATGAATAACATTGGGCGTAAAAAATATAAAACCACATTTGATATTTCAAATATTTTCTTTTGTCAAAATGTTGCACCAGAAAGCAGATATTTGACCGCTTTCTCAATAATGGGGACCCAGCGTCAATATTGTCGACTGCCCCAGGGATTCAAAAACAGCCCGGGGTTATTCTCAGCAAGAGTAACAGAGTTACTACAAACTTATGATGCCGAGGCATTGTCATATGCCGATGATATATATCTGACAGACGATGACCTGGATAGGCACTTGAACAGGGTGAGCACCATAATATTGGGCTTCGCCTCAGAGGGTTACAAATTCAACTTTAAAAAGTCAAGAATTGCTCACCTCAACGTCCTTTTCCTAGGATATGAACTATCAAGTGAAGGCAAAAGAACAACAACGACTGCAACACCAGCACCCTGCTCGACAACCTCGCCAACCTTGGACTCAAGCAGCTGGTGTCCACCCCCACCCACCTCGCCGGACACACACTCGACGCCATCTTCTCATCCAGCAAAGACATCGCCTTCAGCCACGCCACAGAACTCCACTGGACGGATCACAGATGCATCCACTTCACCTTCAGAAGAACGACGATCCACCACCACCAGCAACAGGCTGCCCGAAGAAGCTGGAACAAGATCACAGCCGACCAGCTCGCCGCCTCCCTGAGCCAGCACCCTCCGGCCAGCTCAGCGAACCCCAGCCAGGCCGCCGACAACCTCAAGAAGTGGATCAGCGACTGCGCGGACGAACTCGCCCCACTGAGGACCCCGCCCAGCAGACCCGGCAGCAAGAGAGCCCCTTGGTTCACCGACGAACTCAAGAGCTCCAAGAAGTACTGCCGCGCCCTCGAGAAAGCCTGGAGAAGGGAACCCACGCCGGACAACAGGACCACCCTCAGGCTTGCCACCCGGAAACACCACCAACTGATCCGCATCGCCAAGAAGACGGCTTTCAAGAACCGACTGGACAACAACGCTCACAACTGCAAGGAACTCTTCAACATCGTGAAAGAGCTCTCCAACCCCAACGCCGGAAGCAACGACATCACCCCTTCGCAAGACCTCTGCAACTCCCTCGCCTCCTACTTCCACAACAAGATCGCGGACATACACAACAGCTTCAGCACCCATCCGACCCACGCCACGACCGCAGCAACGCCACCCACCACCATCCTCCGCGCCTGGACCCCGGTCAACACCGAAGACACCGTCCACACAATGAACTCCGTCCACTCCGGATCTCCGACCGACCCCTGCCCTCACCACGTCTTCAACAAAGCCGACGCTGTCATCGCTCCCCACCTGCGGGACATCATCAACACCTCATTCGACACCGCCACCTTCCCCGAGAGCTGGAAGCACGCCGAACTCAGCGCTCTACTCAAGAAACCCACAGCAGACCCCACCGAACTCAAGAACTACCGCCCCATCTCTCTACTACCGTTTCCAGCCAAAGTCATCGAGAAAACCGTCAACAAACAGCTGGCCGCCTTCCTCGAGACGAATGGATCCCTCGACCCATCACAGTCCGGATTCCGTGCCAACCACAGCACCGAGACCGCCCTCATCGCCGCCACTGACGACATCCGAGCCCTGATGGACAACGGGGAAACAACGGCCCTCATCCTCCTAGACCTCTCCGCGGCTTTCGACACGGTCTGCCACCGCACCCTAGTACAGCGCCTCAGCAACGTCGGAATCCAGGAGAAGGCGCTGGAATGGATCGTCTCCTTTCTCAACGGAAGAACACAAAGAGTCCGCCTACCACCGTACAAGTCAGAGGCCACCGAAGTCATCTGCGGCGTCCCTCAGGGATCCTCACTGAGCCCGACTCTCTTCAACGTCTACATGAGCCCTCTCGCGGCCATCGCACGCCAACACAACCTCAACATAATCTCCTACGCCGACGACACCCAGCTGATCCTCTCCCTGACCAACGACGACCCCGCCGCCGCCAGAGCCAACCTGCACAAAGGGATGAGAGAGGTAGCCGAGTGGATGACGACGAGCCGCCTGAAGCTGAACTCAGATAAGACGGAGGTCCTCATCCTGGGCTCCACGCCCTCCGCCTGGGACGACTCCTGGTGGCCCCCCGCCCTGGGCACCGCACCCAAACCGACAGACCACGCACGCAACCTGGGTTTCATCCTGGACTCCTCCCTCTCCATGACCAGGCAAGTCAACGCCGTCTCCTCATCGTGCTTCAACATCCTGCGCATGCTTCGGAAGATCTTCTGGTGGATCCCCACGGAGACCAGGAAGACCGTCACCCAGGCCCTCGTCACCAG
The DNA here is from genome assembly GCF_964204655.1 of Triturus cristatus. Taxonomy (NCBI): domain Eukaryota; kingdom Metazoa; phylum Chordata; class Amphibia; order Caudata; family Salamandridae; genus Triturus; species Triturus cristatus. The sequence continues at coordinate 1,057,280,831 of NC_140584.1, read as the reverse complement.
CCGACTGGACTACGGCAACGCACTCTACGCCGGAACCACCGCCAAGATCCAGAAGAGACTCCAGCGCATCCAGAACGCCTCAGCCAGACTCATCCTCGACATCCCACGTCACAGCCACATCTCCGGACACCTTAGAGACCTGCACTGGCTCCCGATCAACAAGAGAATCACCTTCCGCCTCCTTACCCACGCACACAAAGCTCTCCACGACCAAGGCCCGAGCTACCTCAACAACCGAATCAACTTCTACGCTCCCAGACGCCACCTCCGATCCGCCAGCCACGCCCTCACCACCGTCCCACGCATCCGCAGAACCACTGCTGGAGGAAGGTCCTTCTCCTACCTGGCCGCCAAGACCTGGAACTCCCTCCCGGCCGACCTGCGCCTGACCCAAGACCACCTCTCCTTCAGGAAGAAGCTCAAGACCTGGCTGTTCGAGCAGTAGCGGCACCCCCCCCGCCCCCAAGCGCCTCGAGACCCTACGGGTAGGTAGGGCGCTCTATAAATTTCCTTGATTGATTGATTGATTGATTGAAGCCTGGCAGCCAACTTTTTAGAAAAGTGTGCGTTGCTCCAACCTCCAAAAACGCAGAATTTTGCGGTCACTTCAAACAGACATGTTAGCAACAAAATGCTTCCAAACACGCGTAAACATGCGCAACTTAGTGATCCAAATAATTCCGGGTCAATGCGGATTCACCTACTTAACTTTTAACGAAGGTGAAAAAGTACCAATTGCATACAAATCCCACTTGTATACACAAGCAAAAATGAAATTCACTTCTACAGAAAAAATTCTGACAGCAGTTCAAACCGCTGTAGCAAAAGAAAGAGCAATAGCACAGGGGAAACGCATTATGGTTGTGACTCCTGTACAAGCCTTAGAGGCAGTCACAAAGGCTAGCATTCCAAATGCAAAACCTTTACATCCAAGATGGATACAATGGGTTAATTCTGTTGCTGCAATTGATGTTGAATTCGTTTTTGATCCATATTTAAAAACACAAGCATTCCTGCAATATGAACACGAATGTCCTCTGCCTACTGAAATTCTCCCTCTTGACCAGTACGAGTTTATAATTTATACTGACCGATCTGCACAGCGCGCTACGGGGAGTAAACAAGCTTACAGTGCAGTGTGTGCTATTGTTAAAGGTCGCATGCGAGATGGCAAATTCAGACCAATGGTCACAAAAACACAATCTCTAGGAGATTGTACAGCTCAGCGAGCTGAACTACAAGCATTTAAGATGGCACTTGAAAATACAGATCGCAAATTCCCCACACTGATAGTGTGTGATTGTTTTTACTGTGTTCAATCTTACAATGAATATTTACAGAATTGGATTCAAAATGGTTTCAAAGATGCAAAAGGTGGCACAATAGAGCACAAATTGCTTTGGGAACAAGTAGTTCAGTTGCGAAACGGACTACAGAACACTCACGTAATACACACGCTGAGTCACCAACGTGATGGCATTCACGTTGAAGGGAATTCATTGGCTGATGAAGCCGCGAAAGGGGCTGTGCAAACGGCTTCCGTAGCTTCAATCACTCGTTCAAAAACGAAAATAGACAGCGAAATAATGCTGGCTGTCAATGCATCAAGCCAAGGCAGCAGTGCGGCATTACCTAAAAAGTTTCCTCTCAAATACTCATATATAATTGATGCGAACAATGTTCCGTTTGCTCGAATCCCTGAAGTGGGGGATAGAGTAATTCCAAACAGGGAACATAGACTATGGCCAATCCTAGCAGCACATGAAGGGCTCGCCTCTGCCCATGCAGGTGTTTCCGCCACAGTTGCATTATTAAAACAAAGGTACGGGTGGCCCGGCATTAGGAAACAGACTCGAATTTATGTTTTGGACTGTGAGATATGTCAGAAGATGAAAGTCTCTACTGTGAAACGTCCTGCGCAGACGCTCCGGTTAATTTCAGATAAACCATTAGTTTGTGTTTACCTGGACCACTGCGGTCCCTTACAAAGGGATGGGAACTATAAATATATCATGGTCGCAGTGAATTCGTGCTCTACATTCCTATGGATGTGGCCTCAGTGCTCGGCTGACGCTTGAATTGTTATAAAAGATTTGCGAGTCTTTATCAGCACATATGCAGTAGGCACACTACATTCTGATCAGGGTCCTGCGTTTAGCTCTAGGTCTTACAAAGAAGCCATGGCCTGTCTGGGCGTAGAATTGCGGTATTCTTCTCTGTTTCATCCTGAGGGAAATTCTGTTGTGGAAAGAAAAAACCGGGACATAAAGCAGTCTAGAACAGCTGGGGTATTAGGTTCGGGTGATGGGTAGGTCAAACATTTATATGGGGTCAAGCGCGCATTAAACACTGAAGTTCTCTAGGGGGTGTCACTCCATATGAGGTCCTGTTTTGGACTAGAATATTGGTGTTGGTTCCGGACTTAGATATGAAAGGCACAGTGGTGGAAAACAAACAATTTGATATCAAAGATTGTTTGGCTGTTTGACAGGGCTTAAATGATTTAAGAACACAACAAAGCAACGTGATCCTGAAGCCAACCAACACTGAGAAAAATCCGGCCGTCCCAGCAAGGCCTGTCTGGATCCCAAAGCTTGGGGATCTAGTCAGAGAAAAGATCGTGAACAAGAAGGAATTTGGGCCTTCTTACAGACAACCAGTACCTGTCGTAGCAGTCCACGGATCAAGAACAGTACTTTTGCCGCCCCTTGCTGGTAAAAAGGAGAAAAGATTTTTGTCCATCGACCTGATCAAACCACACTATGTGGCCGATACTGAACAGTAGGCCAAGTGGACTCCGCCAATGTAGCAGACGTACTCCTCTAGCTACAATCCAAGAGGTTCAAACTGAGAGACTCATCACCTTTGAAGATTCGAAAGTATGAAATAGAAGACTAAGCAACAATGCTATGGACCTTGTAGCTCTTGAGACCCAAATAACAGTTCATCCAGATACACCTATTTACAACGAAGTAACAAGTGATCAACTGGTTCCAGTGAATTCAACAAATCCTGATGCAATTCCAACCATTGACAGAACTGCTTCTGGCTATTTCATGACCTTTGATACGTTTTCTGAGGATACCAGTGAGCCTGAAACGAAGCCAGCTCAAAGAACTTTCAAAGAACAAGCAACAGACTTTTTTCATCTACTGGAAAAGACTTATCTGGTTTCACCATGGATTGAACTATGGATTGTTTTGGAAATATTCTTCTTTCTACTTTGGTTAGCTCTGGAAATAACTCTGGGTATGCTGATTAATGTAAGATATATTCAAATGGACACAGGAAGTAAAAGAGTGAACTTACTTCTCCAGCCACACAAATCATCCCATCGTGATGCAAGAGACTTGTCAGCAGTGAACATCACAGCGATTCCTATACCTGATGGTATAGTTAGGGACAAAATCGAATATGACATTTTTGTCCCGTCTGAGCTTTTGAAGATTCCACATTTATTTAAAATTTCATTAAGTGACTTTATTACCTCCAGTACCTTTTCTGATGATTGGGACTTCGAGACTATTAATAATATGATGTCTGATCTAGAGATGTCAACTGCATTTACTAATAATGAATATTTACAAGGTTTATCAGACTATGAACAACTGTATTGTTATGAACACTATGGTCATCATTTCTTCCATAAATCTGCAACACCTAGAAATGTATTTATGTATAATCAATGGGAACATTGTACTACGCCACCAAAGGGTAGCTCGAAAACATTTGCAATGAAATTTCCATATTTTTCAGGGTTTAATATCTTGAATGCACAGAGAATTTACTTTAAGAATGTCAATAAGACAGGAATGAAAACTATGTTAACGAATACCAAACAGATTTATTTTACAGCCTTTATTACCCAACTGTCTAGACAGGGTTACGACTTTTGAAAAGACAACTTTGAGACAAAAACTGTCTGGGGTACTAAAGATTGGCAAGTGCAGGGAATAGAACCTTTATTTAGAGCCTATATCATCCTTGAGCAAATTATGTTTTTGAACGAGACTGTCCAACAAACATCATGCCTTGGAATAGCCAAGATAAAAGACATGAACACTCCATCTATACCTGCACCTACAAGTGAAAGCACTACACAGGGGGAGGTCGACGTACATAATATTTTGCATCACAACAGATCAGATCCTCAATGGAAAAAATTGTTGCTCTGGCCCTTAGACACAAACAACTGTCAAGATAGATTCCTGAACAAAACACAAGGTTTTACCTTTCATAGGCCAGACCCACGTTATGTCCAATTACCGCATCCGGGGGTAGTAACAACTTACAATGTATGGGAAACTTTGCCTTGATTGGCTACAGAAAGCTACACTAGAGGATGTAAAACAACACTTAACTTTACTTCAAGAAGACGCAGACCTTAGGGAATTCTTGCTAGGACCAAGAAAACTGCTTCAAAAACGTTTCATATATGCCGGTATCTACACTGCTTATAATGAAGCATGGAAGGTCACCCAAGCAGAGACTGCAGAACGAATACGAGAAATTGATCGTATTAATTTAGAGAAATCTCTCTCTGTAGTAGACAATGGGTTAACGACTCTGTCGTCCAGGATATATTCTTTGGACAGCATTGTATCCTCTGTCATAGACATCATGGAACAAGACTTGGTCATGTTGCAATATGGTCAGTCACAGCTACGTTCTATCATGCTATTAAGCTGGACGCTTCAAAACCTGCGTTCTGCCTATGTGCCTTGGCGTTTAATCAATACTACGTCACTGTTTGCAGAATTCAATCTCACTGATAAACAGATCAAAATGGCACAAAGGGCAGCAGACTATATGGAGCATTGAAAAACTGGAGAAATTACCATTCACAGTGGCCGAAAAACCAGCTACTGAATTGATCATACATGGTAAGATTACTCTGCCTGTTACGACTTTCCATTTTTAGTATTGCCTAAAAAATATACCAGCAGGCAAATATGAAAGGTTGGGTAAAGAATACATCAAGACATCCTGGGATTTACCTTACACAGACAGATGTTGGCGTGGGGGACGTGAAGTGTTTCTAAGCGGTGAAAACTGTGAACACGCACTAAGCGGTTCTCTCCTTTGTTAGGGTATTAATTTACACGGGGCCTGTGATGGTATCCTGCCACCTGCACAGTTCACCGGCAGCAGTGATCAATCCAATCTTTGGTCAACTTTCGAATGTGAATGATCACAGCTGCTGTGGCATGCTGCAAGGTATCCCATATCTAGTAACGGTTACATCCAGGGTCACTTGCTGTATGCAAGTCTTGTTTCCACAAATAGACATAGTCAGGGAGTCGCCTTTATGGCCTTCACTCAATATCTCTTCTATACGAATTGGTACTCTGAGCAGAATGAAAGCCATTCTTTTACAAAAAACTGTGCCTTTGACCTCTGCCAAAGAAACCTATGACCTCCAAGTCTCAAGGACTTCAGAAGAGATACATACCCTTTTGTATACAAACTGCCCTGTGCATTTAGCAGAACTGTTAGGTCGTATCTTAAACATTTCTGATACGAGCAGTACTGTATATGTATTTACGACCGTGTGTGCAGGACTGTTAGCACCTTTTCAAGCAGTCCTTGGACTTTTTCCAAACTTCGTGCACTCTGTGTTTGGCGGACTGCCGCTCATTTTAGCATTTGTTGCAGGGATACTATTTTTTCTCCTACTGCTACGACATGGCAAGCCAAATCACCAGCGACACCCAGTTCGCCATGGAAAGAACTCTACTGGAGGTGAAGTGTCGTGAGCGCATCCTCCAAATTTTGGGTTTACCTCGTCTACAAGAATTAAACACCACTTGGTTTCTGTCATTCAGACCAATCTGGCAAGATTGCATCTTACCTGTTCTACGCTGCCTGCTATGCGGTGAAGAATGCGCACTGGACATTTGTCTGACACTCCCATCAGTCATGCCTACGGATATCGATAATCTGCTGGACCCGATAACAGCCCATGCTATGTGTCTTCCCCAGCGGCTACCAATCCTGATGGCGGTATTCATTGAGATCTCACAGACGCAACACGCTACTGCTGAGGTACGAGAGGAAACACCAGGCGCGCAGGTAACATCCAATTCGGACATTGCTGATGTTTCCAATGCTGAAGGTGATAGTTTGCATCTCTGTGCTGTTGATCTTCTACACAAGGTTTTCCAACTCTCACCCCCAACGGTAGACGACTTGTTGTCTACAAGTTTAGAATATTGTATGTTTTCTCCATCCCCACACACTGACTTTTGATTCAAGCACACAGTGTTCCGGAGAGACTCTGAATTTGGCCTTCATTCTTTTTTCAAAACATGCTACTGACTTTGGAACCTTTTTTTCTATGATTAATTTTTTTTCTCCAAATTTGTATTTTTGCATTTTTTGGCACAGTAATCTGCTTGTGGTAGAACTATTAATAGAGAACAGAATTCTTTGATAAACACTTCCAGGGACAGTATGCCACCTTGTCATGAATAACAATTTGACTTATGTAACCTGATATGAAATGGTTTCGGCTCCTTTTTTCTTCTGTATTTACATGTATATATTTTGATTCATTCATTTAGCATTTCAATGTGATCCTATGCTTAGAATGGAACATTGGATTTAATATGTACAACACTTTATGCATAGCAATGGTTTTGTAATATAGAACATATGTTTTAGATATGTTTTTAGCTTATTTTAGCAAACCCATTCGATACTCTGTTTTAAGATATGTTTAGAACGTTTAGGATTTAGTAACGTCGTTCATACGAAACTGGAGTGGGTGTTGTGTGCAGATTTAGATTCCGTATATAGGTTTCCCGATTTATGCCCTTATATAGGTACAATTCACATTGCCCTTATTTGGACATAGAAATCCGACCCTTATTTAGACATTGTCCGTACAAATCAAATACAGGCATGGCCACCTACATCCGTCCAGCCACGTCACAACAAATTCTTTGAAAAACAGACCCTTAAGATTTTAGGAATTTCCCTCAGCTTGAATATTGATTTCTCCAAGAACTCATTAAGTATGCATGAACATCTATTCCTTAGGGGTTCATTCATGACGTTCCTCTGCCCGACTTTTACGTCAATACTGGCATTCCTAGACACCTTCAAGGTATAAATATACCAGCACTTGCCCTGGCAAATTGCGGTTCCCGGAGGATTCAATCCAACCCAGACTACGCGGTTCGCCACAGAAAGTTCGGAAGGAGATCGAGTTCCACCCTGATGCACTGACCTGACGCTGCCATCCTCCTCGCAGAGAATCCAGCTCCAGTGCTCTCTGACTTACCTTGCGGGGGGTTAGACTATCGAGTCCAGAAAAGAGGTTCCAACCTCTCTCATTCTCAGGTATGGTGCTGACTAGAACTTAGAGAAACTTTTGGCAACTCTTGGCTAAACTAAAATATAGCTAGCTATACTTTAAAATTAGCACCTACTTCAAACCTCGTACTGCACTTAGGTTAGGTACACTGGGGTAGAACAATTTAGAAGCATCAGATGAGTATCACATTTTAGCATTATGTTATTTATGTATGTATTTTGATTAATATATGTCATAGCTACAAACCATGCTATTGCAGTATTATTTTATCTTACTGCTAACCTCGTACACATTGTACTTCACAGTCTGTCTTTCGATTGTAGCAATTCATATCTCTTGCATGAGAAATAAGACTGTTCAATAAACCCTTTTATTGAAACGCCCGTCTCCCTATTTCTGTGCAACTCTGTAAAAACGAAGCATGCACGATTGACTGATTGAAACTGTTATCTATTGTTTCCACGATTCTGAGACTGTTACGGTTCTAAAGGGAAACAAAGTTTTCATGTTTATGCGGTTGTCAGAGACTAATCCCTCCTTGTATATTCGAGAAGTTTCTAGTTACCTCTGAGTTAGCTGGCACACACAAGTAATTAAGTTTAATATACTCGATAGAGACATACTGACCTAAGTCCTATGTCAAATCTATAGTGTATGTTATTCCAATGCGCAGAGCCTATCAAGGATAAAGGAACGACACTACAATGTCAACTGAACCAATTTAACTAAAGTTCTAGATTACAATGGTTCACAAAAGGAACAAGCACTGGCTAAGCAGGTCTTCACCAGTGGTTAACCACACTGTACAACATCCCCAATGCTGTGCAGAATGGCTGAAGTGTGTAAAAAATAAAGGCCATTGATGCAGTTGACTATGTCATTTTGTATACTCATGCCCATGCCTGTACGCGCCTACAAAATGATGTTGCCATTTTTTTTCTTTTTACTTACTGATCCTATTTGAATTAGTAACTAAAAAGAAAGTAGAACACACTAAAGTGGTGTTTTTTTGTTTAAAGTAGTCAGGGTGGAGCAGAAGCAAAACAGAAAGGTGGTGGGGTGTCGAACCAACACCGAGGAGCACAGAGACGCAGAAGCAACAGGGAAAGGTAGAGGTATGACATAGCAACACAGGATGCATAGGCAAGATTTGGGTGGTCAAGTGGCCATGGAAACAAGATGGAGGAATTTTTGTAGAGGAGCGGAAACAACATAGGGGTTGGGGGCAAGCAACAAAGAGAGCTCACATAGGGGAAGCAAGAACCGGGAGAGAGAAGGAGGGCAATGCTGGAAGGAAGCAACACAAAGGGTGTGGCTGAGCAATGGGGAAAAGCATGGACGAGTTCAAAAGGGAGGTACTGGAAAGAAGCACATGGACAACAAAAAGCAACAGAGAGTGCAGGGATAAGAAGGTCATGAAGGAGACAGCTTGAAAATAAATGCACTCTCATGGAGTTCCTAACACAAAAGAAAAAGGTAGCGCTTGAAAAGCGAGCAGTAGAAGCAGAGATGCCAGTCAATCAAATAGATGGTAAAGAGGCAAAGCTCCATGGGAGGGACAACCACAAGTTTGATGAGCTGGCACACGTATAAGAAGTAGGCAAATGCCAGAGACAGGAAAACCAACCAATGGTAAGCAGTGGGCGTGCTCCAAGCTCCCTCGTGTTCTTGGTAAGCCACAATATGTCTCATAACAGACAGCACATGTGCTGTCTAGTAAGCTTGACCTAAAAAATATACTGGAGCATTACAACTCTGAAGACATAGAGTCACATGACTAACATAATTAAAGAGCCAGCTAGGTTAATCTTGGGCAAGTGAATTATGCCTAATAGTACATATGCTAGAACTATGTATGAGCAGTGAATCTCTATCTCACTGTCAGCTCATTCTCAGTTTTTTTTCTATTTTTATTTAATGGCCATTTAGCTGGGCTGTATGTGGCATTAATTTGCAGTGATATTTTGTCTTTAATTAAAGTTGAAGAGGATTTCCTCAAAGATAAAAGGGAAAGTTCTATGTTTCTGCCAGGGGATGTAATTTAAGTATCAGAATGGTATCCTCTGCTGAAGACTGGAACCCATGCTGACAATCCCATTCTACAAGAAGGTGGTTGAACCTTTAGCTCCGTTCTGGCAACAACATTATAGAACCCCCTCCTCACAAAGAAAATACACATCCAAGATCACCTGGAATTCATGAAGGTGGAAATGTTCTGTCTTGTCCTGCCTCTTCCCTTAGTGATGATGAGTGAGTGAACCCTCCTAGAGACAGAACCATGCCCCATCACTAGGAGGGTATGGGCTTCACAGAAGTCAGTGTCTCAACCATCCAAGAATCTGAAACAAATCTCCCTCAAGGATGGCAGACATAATCATATGCCCACCTATCTCTGTCTCTCCTTCCCTCAACTCTGGAGATGCCGCATGATCACAGTGATACGATAACAGAAACCACTGCTCATCACACACAATACCAAAATACGTAATACATTGCCCAATGTTGCAGCCTCCACCATTATATACAGAAATGAGGATACCTTATAAGTTAAGATATCCTATCTCAAACTTCTCTTTCCCTCACTATAGTCCATGTGCATAGACATATGACATGAGACGAGCACAACTCGGGTTATTCCACCTCACACCGCAAGCTTGCTTCAAAAGCACACTACAGATCCATATTATTCTAGTTAAGTGCAAGTCCAGCTTTTTATCCATTAGCCAAAGTACTTGGCGCCTCGTTTTGTAGTTTGTGATGCACAGTCCACTGCTCTTCTTGGGGAACAAATCATTGTCTGACAGTGGAGAACTGAACCTGTCTGAGATAGATTGGTGCACTGTGATGTAAAAGTGCAGGGTAAGATGAACTGCAGTTGGACTGAGAGCCAAGACATGAGCTCCTAACAGCATGTTACAGGCAGAAACTGTGCCAGGGTGGCAGGCAGCTACATCAGCCGTGTAATTGCTGCATTGTACATGGTGATTAGAAGCACTTGGTTTTTCACATCAGAAGTGTGCTTTTAGCTGGTTATTGCTGTCACTGCTTGCACATCTTTAGTACACTCCACAAGAGACAGACCACACTACGAGACACTGAAAGGCTTGTCTTTGTTCTAGTTCTTGCATGTGCCCTCCTGTCCAAATTCTCTCCGTATTTCATTCCAGCAGAGGCCCTACACTCAACCCATCCACATGCAGCTGCAGAGCTCTGGCATGGGCTGAAGGAATGTCTAATCTCTTGTAGAGCTTTTCTTCCTGCAAATTCGGGGGCCCATGAAGAGCTCTCTGAAGAATTGAAATACGCAACTGAGGCTAGTCATCAAATCAATGCATTTAAATAATGTGAAGCACATTAGGGAAGACAGAGAGTGGTTACGTTTCAAACCATACAGGTTTGTTAAAGGTTAAAAGGTCTTACAAACCTAAAATCAGCAAGTTAGCATCAATCAATAATCAATACATGAACACATTTAGTAATTATGCAGTTAAAATCAAAGTTAAAAAATGAGAGGACAAATTGGTATAAAATTGTCTTAAAAGGGAACACGTCAGTTCTCCTATAAGCAGAGCGCCCTACTCTGCTCCAAGCATGTCTGCAGTACGTCTAGGAAAGGTCTGAAAGGTTCTGAAAAGGAATCTGAACTCTGGTTGACCTTTGTATCCTTTATGGACATATTGGACCTAGACACTAAGGAGGAGATTTACAAACATTTTGCGCTGGGTTAGCATCACAAAAGTGACGCTAACAGCACAAAATGTGTTTTTTGCTATTTACTTTCCGGGGAAAGCACCCTCAAAGTAGCGCAAAGCAGCACGAAGCACTGCGCGGTGTTACTTAGTGTAGAGAAGGTGTTACGTGGGTGGAACATGAGCGTTCCCATGCAACCACCCATGCCTTTTGACGCCAAACCAGTTTTACATAGATTTGTAGACATGGTTTTGCGCCAAAAGTTAATGCCCTTCAAAAGAGGCGCTAACAGGAGAAATGCTTTCATTTATCTGTGCTTTTCCGACTTTGCATGCGTGCTGCACTGTGCAACATGCATACAAAGTGGGAAAAGCTTCCCATCGTGTCTAGGCATAGTGTTTTGTACAAGAAGGGTACCCTTCCTGTACAAAACCTATGCTAGACTCATGCACACACCCTAGCGCTATGGCGGTAAGGTCTGTGCATGGCGCACGACCACTGAAATCTGTGCCGGCGCAAGGGAAAGGGGAGGCGATAGCCATATCGCTGAAGATATGCTGCTCTCCTGCTCTCTCCCTGTTGCTCTCTCTCTGTTGCGCAACGCAGAGCAGCCTCGTGGGGGGCTGCACTGAGTTGCGTGACTTTTTTGTAAGTCTCGTCCTAATGGGGGGATTTAAAATCATTTTGCGTTGGGTGAGCGTCACAAACGTGACGCTAACCAGCGCAAAATGTATTTTTGCTGTTTACTTTCCAGCACAAAACTTGTTTTGCTCTTGAAACCACCCTCAAAGTAGCGCAAAGCAGTGTAAAGCACTGCTTTGCGTTCTTTAGCACCAAGAGGATGTTACATGGGTGGAACATGAGAGTTCCTATGCAGCCACCCAAGCCTTTTGACTCAAAACCATATATACAAAGATTTGTAGACATAGTTTAGCTCCAAAAGTTAATGCCCCTTCAAAGGAGGCGCTAACATGACAAATGCTTTCATTCCTCTGGGTTTTTCCAACTTTTGCATGCATGCTACACTGTGCAGCACGCATACAAAGTGAGAAAAGTTTTGCAATGTGTCTAAGCATGGCATTTTGTACAAGAAAGGTACCCTTCCTGTACAAATCCTATGCTAGACTCATACACACAATCTAGCGCTATGGCGCTAAAGTGTGTGCATGGCGCACACCCGCTGAAATCAGCGCTGGCGCAAGGGAAAAGGGAGGAGAGAGCCATGTCTCTGAAGATATGGCACTCTCCACCTCCACCAACGCTGTGCTGCGTTGCATGACTTTTGTAAATCTCCCGGCCACAGTGTACCAAGGTAAGACCTTTATCTATTAAGGTAAATACTCTTATTTGGGTCTTATCTGGGAGTGATCTTTGACACAAATATAATAGCTTTGTGCCTTGTCTTGTCTTTCCTACTGATGCTCACGTTTTAATCGTGCTGTGGGACCTCTCTTCAATGTACCCACTAAAGTAGGCAGCAAACCCTTGCTGGAAATCTATGAATTCAAATGTTTACCCATTCTTACTTATGGTGCTGGTATATGGAGGAACAAAGACTGTAGTAGCCTTCAGAGGGATGAAAATCGTGAACGTCGTTTATGCAGACAGCTGCTTAGCCTTGGAGCAGGCAGCTCACGGCACATAAAGAATTTGGACTGGCCTATGTCAGTGACTTAGTGGGGCTTGCCACCCCTTCTTCTCTGAACCTCCATTTGGAGTAGACCAGAGTATCCTTTAATCGCAAAATCATTGAGGATTCCTTGCCCTGCGACTATGGCTTAAGAATCTCATGGCTGGAGGAGGAGCCTAGCGCGCAACCATGATGGCCGCGTAGGCTTGTGGCTCCCGGGGGCCTCCGCAACCTCCCACGTCTATCCTGTTATAATCCTGACTTTTTCAATGGGCTTTTGTTTATGATCTTGCGCTAAGGTGCCACTCGTTTTCCAAATCGAAATTGGACTCCGGGAACATGTTTTTTGGCGATCTGCGGTTTGCGGCCTACTCCGGCCTTGGTGCCGACCTCGGGTTGGTGAGGTGCCCGGCTGCGAATTGAACAACAGCGGCATGCCAGGCTGGGCCTGCCCGGACCCCGTGCTTTCACTTTCGGTTTCGAGTTGAGCTACCGAGACTGATGCGTGGGACACTGGGAGAGCTGCGCAGGGTACGGAGTGCAAGGCCTAGTCTTGAACTGTAAACAGGCCTCTTTCAGTTGGCGGCCCGGATCTCCTGGCCTTCCTCCGGGTGCTGGAGGGTGCTGACCTTGCTGATTGCTGACGATGACGACGAGAGTGGACGGCGACAAATTGAAACCCAAATCTACCCGGAGGGGAGCTTATTCCCAGGCCAACAATATGGACCGCTATGCACAGCCAAAGGGATCCCCCGGTGGATCGCGTAAATCGCCTGAGCCGCCCAAGGAGGCCTCGGGCGCATCATCCGAATTGACCCTGTTGGATGTCATGGGGGCCATTGAGGAGATGAAGGTGACTGTGAACCAGCAATTGGATACTCTGGCCAACAAATTGGACTCGGTGCTGATTGATGTCACCTTGGTCAGAGCGGACCTGTCGAAAACCAATGACCGGGTCGACTCATTGACCCAAGCAGCGTCGAGCCTAACGGTAGACGTGGCCGCCTTGCAGACGACGGTGCGGAGGTTGCAGCTCGCCAGTGACCTGACCGAGCGTCGCCTTGAGGACTCCGAAGGCAGGGCCAGACGGAACAACGTCCGCATTATCGGCGTGCCCGAACGGTCGGAGGAGTCTGCTGTGGATCTCTTTGTGGAGGATCTAGTGGTGACTCATCTAGCACCCAAAGGGCTGAGCAAGTTCTTCGCTGTGGAACGGGCCCACAGGATCCCGGGGGGTGCGCCCAAGGTGGGTGCCCCCCCGCGGCCTATCATTGCCCGACTTTTTAACTTTCGGGATAGTGACGCTATCCTGCAGGCGTCGAGGGTGGCTGGGCCATTACGATTTGAGAACTCTAATGTTAGCTTTTACCCAGACTTTACACAAGCGGTTCAAAAGCAACGGATGGGATTCTCGGCCATCAAACGGCGCTTGAGAGACATGGAGTTCAAGTATGCGATGCTGTTCCCGGCTAGGCTGCGGGTCGAGTTGGATGGTCGCTCCCACTTCTTCGACCGGCCGGAGGCGGTGGGAGAGTGGCTGGATGCCCTGCCCAAGAGTCGAGATCGGGAGGGCCGGATGGCGGAGAGCGGAGAGGGTTTGACGGAGTAGAAATGGAACTGTGATCCTGGTGATGGACTGTATTGGTAACGTTTTGCACCTGTGGCTGCACTGGACTCCAGTTTGTAACGATTTGCCCCGTGGTATTTGGAGGTTGCGGTGGGCTTGCTGGGGCCCTTTCCTCCTTCTGGGGTCTTTTCTTGTCCTTTCTTCCTATTGGGGCGACAGGCACACTGCATGTTGGGGGGGCTGTTCGGGCTCACGCAGGGGTGCAGGAAGGGGGGAGTTTTGTTGGGGTTGATGGGGGGGGGTTGGGGTTTGTTTGTTTGTTCCACAAGGCGGGGTAATATTTTTTGCTGTGTTATTATGATTGTGCTCCCCGGGAGGGGGATATTTTGTGCTGAGAGGGATGGGGGGTAGGGGACTGAGACTTCTTTCCTGGAATGTGAATGGGCTGGGGGACAGGATAAAGCGGGGGGTAGTCCTGCAGTTCTTGAAACGTATTTCGCCTGACATTGTGTTCTTGCAGGAAACGCACCTCATAGGGAACTCTTTTCATGCCATGAACAGACGAGGATATCGCCTTCTGGCCCATTCTGGTTTCACCTCTGGCTCGAGGGGAGTGGGCATCTTGGTCAGGACCTCTCTCCCGCTGGTGGTGGATGAGGTGCTCCACGACGACAGAGGGCGCTACACTGCGCTGGTGGGGAGGTGGGAGGGTAGATTGATTTCGCTGGTCGCGGTCTACGTGCCGCCGGGCCTGCAGACGGCCACCTTTGCTGATTTGGGGCGCCTGCTACTTGGGCTTCCGGGGGGGGGGTTTGGTCTTGGGGGGGGATTTTAACGCAGTGGTTTCCGGAGTTGAAGATCAACACCCCCCTAGGGACCTCCCTCGGGCCCAGAACTGGCTGGGGGGCTTTCTGGATACCCTGGGATTGATAGACTGCTGGCGGTTGAAACACCCTGGACAGGCGCAATATACCTTCCACTCTGGGGCCCACGGTAGTCTTTCGAGGCTTGACTATATGTTAGTGCCTGCGGCCCAAGCTGGGATGATCGGGGAAGTGCGACACTTGGCACGTGGTATATCTGATCACTCCCCTCTTTTGCTACACCTAGATATCGCCTTGGGGGTGGAGGGGAGGGTGGCGCCGGTCAACCCCTGGTAACTACGAAACTCCACGATCCGTGCAGACCTGGTTAAGTCTTTGGAATACTATTTTAATGACAACGTGGGGTCGGTGTCTTCCGCCGTCTCCCTTTGGGAGGCCTTTAAGACGGGGATCCGGGGCCAGGCCCTATCTCTCATTTCCCACACCAAAAAATGCGAGGCGCAGGAGGTTGTTCGGCTAGAAAATGAGATCACCGAGTTGGAGAGTGAATTGGAGCAAGGTGTTACGGATGACAGATGGCATGTGCTGGAGCTTAAGCAGGCCGACTATAAGGCGCTGGTGACTGAATCTGCTAGGAGTATGGGCAGGGAGCAACAGGGGCGATTGTACGATATGGGTGATAAGGCAGGGAAGTTGATTGCCTGGTTGGATAAGAAGGAGAGAGCGAGTCGAGTGGTGCCGGAGATTGAGAGGGTGGATGGTGTGCGTGTGACGGACCCCGGTGACATTGTTGATTGCTTTGCGGAGTATTTTCACGGGGTCTACTCTCCGGTCTCAGAGCGCTCGGAGGAAGACTCTCGACTGCTGCTTCGAGATATTACTCTGCCTTCCCTATCTGATGAGGATAAAGTATTGATGGATGCGGCCCTATCGCCAGATGAGATTGCTTTGGCCATTCGCTCCATTGCCTCGGGTAAGGCCATGGGTCCTAATGGCCTTCCCATCGAATTGTATAAGCTGCGCCCAGATGCGATTGCCCCGTATCTCCGGGACATGTTCCTTGAGGCTCAGGCGGCGGGCTCCCTCCCTTCTGACCAACGTCTTGCTACTATTGTTGTTATCCATAAGGAAGGGAAGCCGCGGGATCGGTGTACTTCTTACAGGCCTATCTCTTTGTTAAACGCGGAGCCCAAAATCCTCGCCAAGGTACTGGCCAATCGGGGGGCGTGGCTAGCCGAGCAGCGAGATGGCCGCTCTTTGAGTGAGCTCCGCCGGCTACTCCTATTAATCCTTTATTAATCCTGTTCCTGGCGACTGCGGTGCCCCGCTCCTCTGGGGTTCGGCTGCCTACCACCTGCTGATCCTTCGACCCGAATCGGGAGCGCGGGGACGGCTCCCACCCGCAGCGGAAGCGGACGGCTTCTTCGCCGGCTGGCTGGCTGGTCCCGACCGACGCCGGAAGTGCCCTCAGAAGGGAGCTGCGAGGCACGGGAGACCGCGGCTGCGGAGGCCCCAGCGACCGGAGCGGAACTTGCTGTTGGAGCCTCGCGGCTCCACCCCCATTGTGGCCGAAGGTGAACTTCCCTGGCGGATGGCTGAGGGGAGATTGAGGTGACCGGGACGCCTGGGTGGATCAGCCGCGACGCGAAGATCTTGCCGCCACTGAGGGCGGCGCTGACTGGTGTGGAGCCCGGGGGAGATCGTGAACGCTGGCCTGCGCTGGCTGCAACTCGGAGACGACCGTGGAGGAGGTGAGAGGGTGCCATTGAGGGACGAGGGACAGAGACGATCCTGCCGCTTCACGGCGTCGTCGTGACCCCCCACGGCTCATCGGCTAGGCAAGTCTCACTCCTGAGCACCGAGAGAGGAACTTCGTGGCCCTGAATACCCCGAGCCCCGGCGCGCCGCCCTTCTAGTGGAGGGGGCAGATACCCCGGTGCGCTCGAGCTCCGAAGAAGGCCCTAGCTGACCGTTGAAGCTTGCTGAGCTCACTGGGCGTACACGGAGGTCTCCAACTTTGCCTGCCCTACCTGCTGCGTGTTAAGTAGCACGCTTGGCGAGCGCTGGTGCCGCCTGGTCAGCCACGCACATACGGGGAACGTGCTAGCGGTGGAACGGAGGGGTGCTGCCCCATTGCTTGGCCGGTGGTTATCTCTCGCCGGATGTGATGGGGAAAACGGATGCCAAACAACCTAAGCTGACATTTGACGGTAAAAAGACCCCGAAAAGCGCGGCAATGGAACCGGAGGCGAACGCATCGACGTCGCAGGGGACGGCCCCAGATATAGATTTTGGGGCCCTTATCATGGAGGTGAGGACGAGCCTGAAGAGTATAGATGCAAAGCTAGACACCATGACGGCGCAACTCGAATCCGTGAAGACTAAGGTGGACACCCACGAGAAGAAACTGGACAGTCTCGAAACTAGGCAAACTGAGTGTTGCGAATTTCAACAACAGGCTAAGCGACACATCACGACGCTGGAGCGCGAACTCGACAATTTGCGCGCCAAGTCGGACGATTTGGAGGCGCGCTCCCGAAGATCCAATATCCGCATTACGGGCGTTCCAGAGACTACCAACACGGGAAAGATGGAATCGTTTGTGTCGTCCCTCCTGCATGACCTGTTCGACCCAAACTTGTCCCCGGTATTCACGGTGGAGAGGGCACACAGATCGCTGGGGAAGAAACCCCCGGTGGGGGCCCCACCGCGTCCGATCCTTGCTAAACTGCTTAACTACCAAGATAGGGACATCATTCTTCGGTTGGCGAGAGAGAAGGGCAAGATCACACATCAGGGTAATCACATATCCTTCTACCCAGATTTCACCCCGCTGGTGCAGGCGGCCCGGAAGGAATTTCTACCAGCGAAGAAAGTTCTGTTACAAGCTGGCGTGCCCTACTCTCTTTTATACCCGGCTAAGCTGAAGATCCTCCACGAAAACACCTCACACTTCTTCACTGACGCCAAATCAGCCCTCAAATTTGCCAAACACATCTGTGCTGGAGCCAGGAGAAAATCGCCAAGACTCGAGGAAGCTTCGGGCCACCTGAGTGACAACGACTGAGGTCACTATCATGTTCACCCTGAAGTGCTGCAAATTTTCTCTTTGAGAAACTGTGGAAAGCCGGACCGAACTCTTACACAAGCTCGCTCCTCCCGCACTGACTACTTGCGGTTGGTTGCTGGGACGCCATCGTACACCGGCTGGAGCTGCCGTCTCCGGGCTCTAACTGATACAAAGGTTGGTTGCGGACCTCGGGGTTTGAGGGGTGGGGGCGCTGCCAGAACCCAGGACCACTTAAGTTTGATGGTAGCCACCCCGCAGGCATGGGGGTGTTAGCCGAGCGCACCACGCCTCATGGGGTGCCTCCCTTTGTTGCTAATGTTGGGGAATTTTGACGAACTGAGTACATGTTATTGGGTTATGTCACGACCTGATTGGGGGGTTGCTGAGGGAAGGGGGTGGAGGGGGGGTTTTGCGATGTTGCAAGTTTTGGTTCGTATTAGGTGCATTGTGCTACTACACATACCTAGATTTCAGAACGCTGGGTCTACGGATGGAGGGTCTGGGTGCCAGGAAGATTTCCAGGGGCGGGGTTGGGTGGCAGGGATCTGGGACTGTCCACTGCATTAATGGGAGACGTCAAAATCTGGACTTGGAACATTAGAGGCCTTGGGGACTTCCGGAAAGCCCGCTTGCTACATGGCATGTTGTCTAGACACAGTGTCGATATTTGCTTCCTACAGGAAACACACCTGAATATCACCCCCTCAGCTAGATTAAAGAATTCCAGATGGGCGCACGTTTACTCTTCCATTTACTCGAATTATGCGAGGGGCGTAGCTATACTCGTTCGCAGGGGGCTGGACTGGCGGGAGTATTCTCATGAGAGGGATGCGGAGGGTAGATATGTCCTACTCCATGGTGCTCTGCAGGGGCGACCCATTGTCCTAGCTGCAATCTATGGCCCGAATGTGGACGATCCTGACTTCTTTAGAAATGTTTGCGCGAAAATTGTGTTGCTGGATTGTCAGGCGGTGGTATTGGGGGGAGATTTCAATGTGGTGTTAGATGATGATGCAGATCGCAAGGGTGTGAGCAGACCGCAGCACACTAGGGCGCGCCAAGCGCTTTCTGACCTTATGAGGGAGGGTCAGCTTTCAGATATGTGGCGAGTTAGAAATCCGGGTGTAAAAGTAGGGACCTGCTATACTTCTCACAAGGCTGCTTGTTCGCGACTAGATTTCTGGTTGGTGTCTCCTGAGGTTGCGACATGGGTGTCGAGGGTGGATATAATGGCTCGATCATTATCAGATCATGCTCCATGTATGTTGGTCTTGCGTCCCCCCGACGCTGCACACAGGGCGTTCCAATGGCGCCTTCCCCCACACGCGCTCACTGACCCTGTGTTTGTAGAGGAGATAAGAGAGGATATCACTAATTATTTTACTGAGAATGAGGGGTCCGCCACTTCTGATGCCATGGTGTGGGACGCATTTAAAGCTGTCATAAGGGGGCAATGCATTGCCCGAAAAGCAGGGGTCCTTAGCTCCATTAGAGCCACGTTAGCTAAACTTGAAGGGGAACTGAAAGACCTGGATGTTGCTTTTAGCTCCGACCCTACGCTGGCGCTAGCGGGCGCACTGAAAACCAAACTGCTGGCATTTAACGAGGAGGCGGAACGTGAGGTGCGGTTTCTAGGGCGGCGGGCAGAGGCGCGCAGGTACGGGGAGGGGGATAGGCCAAGTAGGACTCTTGCCAGACTGATTGCTAGTCGCACACAGTCAAACTACATACACACTATCTATGATAGCACTGGCCGTCTGGTGGTGGGCCGGGAGGCGGTGTTGGGCGCCTTCGCAGACTTCTATGCTGCTCTGTATACCTCGAGACAGCCCGCGGCGCCGGCGTCACTACGGGACTTTCTCGACTCCATAGCCCTCGTGTGGTTCAACAACAAGCACCGACAATACATGGACCTCACCGTTACAGTGCAAGATATCGCCCAAGTGATTAAAAGTATGCCGGCCAATAAAGCTCCTGGCCCAGATGGCCTGACCACCTCCTTTTATAAAACCTACGTTGCTGAACTAGCGCCGAGACTACACGCCGTGTTTGTCGAGGCTCTTGAGTCGCAATCCCTCCCAGACTCAATGCGTGAGGCTCTCATTGTCACGCTCCTCAAGCCAGACAAGGATGACCAACAGCTAGACTCTTACAGACCCCTGTCCCTTATAAACGTAGATGCCAAAATCTACGCAAAAGTAATTGCCGATAGATTGCAACCGTTGTTGCCGATTATAGCGCTCCCTGATCAATCGGGATTCATCCCTGGTCGTGCAACATCACATAATCTCAGGACTATCTTTTCGGTCCTTCACTATCTGCACCCGTCAGTACAGGCGGCGGTGGTGTTTTTAGACGCCACCAAAGCCTTTGACTCTTTGGAATGGCCCTACCTTTTCGAAGTGCTGAGGCGGATGGGATTCAGTCAAAACTTCCTGACCCTTATTAAGCTCCTATACACGTCACCCAGAGCCCGAGTGAGCGTTAACGGTCTTGTCTCCAAACCTTTCGATGTCTCGAGAGGTACTAGGCAGGGCTGCCCGCTATCCCCGCTCCTCTTTGCGATTGCTATGGAGCCGCTGGCAGCTCGAGTTCGGCAGCACCACACTGCCAGGGGCATCGGATTCAGTGCCAGAAGCCTACTGATCTCGTTATACGCGGACGATGTCACCTTGTACGTTCAGAACCCCAAAGATAACCTGAGCCCACTCCTGCGTGAGTTTGTGAGATTTGAGGGTCTGGCAGGGATATCCATTAACTGGTCGAAGTCAGTGGCCTTCCCCCTGACGGAGAGCACTGGTAGACCTGCTCCTGACTACCCCCTCAGATGGGAGACGGAAGCTGTCAAGTATTTGGGCATCTGGATCAGTCGAGATGTACAGGAGTTGTGGTCGCTGAATTTCGGTAGGGCGGTGGACTGGCTGGAAGGAAAGGTCGAAGTCTGGAATAAATTGCCGCTGTCCTTGGTTGCTAGAATTGCACTGGCCAAAATGGTGGTCCTCCCCAAGTTCTTGTACTTGTTCGTCAACGTACCACTACCTATGACGACGCACTTCCACACCCAGGTCCGCTCGCTACTGCTGAAACTGGTGTGGGCGGGCGGCCAGGCAAGAGTGTCCTGGGACCTACTTACGATTCCTCTCCGACAGGGAGGATTGGGGGCCCCGGACTTGAAGCTCTATTCACTCTGTGCACAAGCTCAGTTCCTGCATTTCTGGGCCTACCCAACCCCCTTCCAGCCGCATGTGGCGGTGGAACTAGCAGTAGTCGCCCCCTCGCCACTACGAGTGGCGTTGTATGGAGAGGTTATATGCCCGTCGCGTGAGGTGGACACGGTGGAAATGGTCCGCTGGTCCTGGCGTAAGCTTCGGAAGCGGGCTGGTCTCTCCCTACTTTATGCGCCGGCGGTTCCTCTTAGGGGCAACCCGATGCTGCCTTGTCTGGCGGCGAGAGGTGACGTCCTCACTATCCGTGGGAGTAGGCTTCTCACTTTCGCGGACCTTTATCCAGATGGCTCATTTTTCGAGATGCCTGCGGATGGGGATGACCAACCTTGCACGTTCGCTGACAAATTACTATATCATTCCCTTCGGGAATCTTGCAAGAAGATAGGACAGGGCTTCCCGGAAGAACCTTGCGCACTAGCCGCTCTGCAAGACTTGCTCTCACGTCCATCCCCTAAAAAGCTAGTGTCTAGATTATATAATTGCATGCAGGAACAAGCCCCGGTGACAGTAGCCTTGGCCGAGTCCGCTTGGGCTGAGGACCTGGGGGATCAGCTGCCGGATGACGCATGGGAGTATTGCTGCGCTCAACTCACAGCTCTATCACCGAGTTACAGACTGCGGCTTATCCACTTCAAATTCCTACACAGATACTACCGCACTCCGACACTACTACGCCGCATGGGTATCCGTGAGGATGCCGCGTGCTGGAAATGCGGGGGTGACGATGCCACCTTCCTTCATGTGGCTTGGAGCTGCCCCAAGCTGGAGGCATACTGGTCAGGGGTCTTCAATGCCATAAATCAAATCGTACAGAGACGTGACTCACCGTCTCCACTGCTGGGATTGCTGGGGTACGTTAAGCGCACGGAGCCCTGTGACAGGAAACTGCACGCGTTACTCCTATTATACGCCAAACGGCAGATAGCTATACACTGGGGCAGACCGGCCCTCCCCACGCTCGAGAGCTGGATCAGGGATGTGACTTATGGCCAAACTCAACTGACACACTATTGGGAGACCATGCCCACCGCTTCCAGACCCACTGACATATGGGGCCCGTTTGTACGGTGGACTACAGCACGCGCGGCCCCTGACCCCGCTGACACATCCCGCGCTACTAGTGTTTCGGACGACATGGGCTAGGGGGGCGTGCTGTGTACGTTAATGATAGAGGTCCCGCTGCCCCGCATTTACGCTGTCGGGAACTGCCCAGACGCAAGATCTGTGTTTACTGACTCCACTAACCCGGATAGAGTGAGCTGCTCCCCCCCCTCCCGCCCCATTGGCCCTATTATGGATAATTTGCTGTCCCTTCCCCCCTCCCATCTGCCCCGCCCGTCCCTTGCTAAGGCGCACACAGCTAAGATATCTTCCCCGCACCTGCTCTGCACATGGCTGGCCCTCTATCAGGAAAACCTGCGGTGAGCCCGCGCGTCCCCTTTGTGACCTGGACTGCGGAATACATGCTGTTTCTAAGTACTTGCACCTATGTTTGAGGTTTTTGGTTTAGTTTGTTGGGGGGAAATGTGGGGGGAAACATGGTGTTGACTGACACATCCTGTCTATAGTCTGCTGCAGCGGGGGGTCGACTGCTGCTTCCTTGGGGGCGGATGCATTGATTTTCACTATCTTTCTACGGTCAGCAGCACTGGGTCAAAAGTAAGACCGTTTCCACGCTAGAGATGTACAATACACACTGAAGATTTTATTGTATCTTAAGTTCGCCTCTGACTGATCCCATGGCCGGATGAGGGCCTTAGAGATGTTAATATATAATCTTTGTACACTTTACCATATAGCGGCCTGCCTCCGGGTTGTTGGCGTGACGCAGTGTATAACATCTGTTTCATTTGTTCATAATAAATGTCTTACGACAAAAAAAAAAAAAAAAAAAGGTACTGGCCAATCGTCTGATCCAGGTGGTGGGCGACCTGATTCATCAGGATCAATCCGGTTTTATACCCCATCGCAATACCGCTTTGAACCTGCGGCGACTGCATGGCGTCCTTGCTCGCGCCCCCTTCATTCGTGAGCCGGCCATCTTGGCGTCCTTGGACGCTACCATGGCGTTCGACACCTTGGAATGGCCATACATCTGGGCAGCGTTGGCGAAGTTTGGGTTTGGCCCGGGGTTTATCGGCTGGGTGAAATTGCTTTATGACAACCCACTGGCACAGGTGGTGGTCAACGGACGGGTGTCGGTTCCCTTTGTTTTGGGTAGGGGCACCCGACAGGGATGTCCACTGTCGCCTCTTCTCTTTGCGCTTTGCTTGGAGCCCCTTGCGGAATGGTTGCGGTGGCACCCCTCGATACGTGGCCTTAGATGGACGCCGGAATACGAGGATCGTGTTTCCCTATATGCGGACGATATCCTCTTGTATCTTGCATCTCCGCGTAAATCGCTCATTGTATTGGTGGATGTGTTGAGCTCCTTCGGTCGCAACTCCGGATTGGTAATTAACTGGGCTAAGTCTTGTGTATACGTTCTCTCCGGGGAGGCCCCCCCCTTCCGCGGGGGTGCCCTATCCAGATTGCGGAGTCGGGGTTCACGTATTTGGGTATCTTTATAACCCTGGATCCGGTGGCCCGGTATGATTGGAATCTTCTCCCCCCCCTTCAGCGCCTAAGGGCGGATGTGGCGGATTGGCGACGGCTGCCGCTCTCGCCGCTCGGCCGGGCAGCATTGTTCAAAATGATGTCGCTACCACGCTTTTTGTACGCCCTGCAGAACACTATGGACGTAGTGCCGGCCCGTTATTTTCGGGAGGTGGAGTGTCTCCAGCGTCGATTGTTTTGGGATGGGCGGCCGCGGATTGCTCTTGCTAAACTGACCCTACCGTGGTATGACGGGGGGATCGCCCTCCCTGACATTAAGCGATATTACTGGGCCTCCCAGTTGGCTGCCGTCAATCACGGGATGTATGGCCCTGCTTTGAACCGGGCTTTTGAGATGGACAAATTGCTACTGCCAGGCGGAGACTATAATCGAGCACTATACTCGGGGTCCCTTGATGCGCGGTTGACGGGCCCGACGCGGGTCGCGGTGCAGGTGTGGCATGCAGCAAATGCGGCGATGGGGTGGAGGGATCGCTTGACTCGGGCTACGCCATTGTACGCGTCCCAGCGTTTGGGTTGTCTATATACTACGAAAGGCTTCGAGAAGTGGGATACGATTGGTTTCAGCACGGTTGGGGATCTCTGGACGAAAGGGAAATTTAAGACATTCGACATGCTGAAAACAGAATACCAGTTGAATGATAGGGAATACTATCGGTATGTTCAAGTTCACCATGCCTTGTGTTCCGTGTTTTCAGACGTGGTTGCTATTCCGGAGCATTCCCCGTTGGAAGACAGAGTATTGGACGGCTATGTGCCGGATAGCACCATTTCGTTGATTTATAAAAAGCTTATAAATGATCGAATGGGTTTGTTGGCCTCATTGCGGGAGACATGGATTGCAGACGGTATAGAACTGGACGACGAGGATTGGGTGTCAGCGGTGGCCTCCCCGAAAGAGGTGGCTATCCCGGCCCGATTGCGGTTCGTCCAGCTTAAGATACTGCATAGGGTGTACGTCACGGGGCCTGGCCTGATGCGTATGGGGTATTCGGTGGATGGTTTGTGTAAGCGAGGCTGTGGACTACTGGGGACTTTTCTCCATATCTTGTGGGAGTGTCCGGAGGTGACTCGGTTTTGGTGCAGAGTGCATGCGGTGTTAGAAGAAGTCACGCATGTTGCCTTGTTGCCGGAGGCACGTAGATGCTTGCTGAATGTCTGGGAGCCGACTGACTACAATGTGACGCAGACGCAATGGGTGACTCTAGGCTATATGATAGCGAAGCGTGACATTGCGCAATTGTGGGGCTCCCAGAGGCCACCAACGGTCTCAGCGTGGAAGGAACACATGGACTGGTGTATGTTTAGAGAGAAAACGGTGTATGTGGCGAGAGGCAAGCCTGGGAAGTGGATTAAGGTGTGGGGTCCCTGGAACTCCTATCGTGGAGGTATTTGCGCCCCGCCCCAGACGCGTGAGATGGATGCCGCTCTGTCTCCCTAGCCCCCCGCATTCCTGTATGCTCCTGTAACTTGCGACTTTGTCGCGTCTGCCTTGCCCCCCTCCCCCCCCTTCTGTCTACCCGGGTTGGTTTACTCCCTCGATACGGGGAGCACATGTTTCTGCCATTAACCTCCCTGCCTTGTGAGTTTGATGTTTTCTGTTTTTCAAAATTATGAAACCTTTCCTGTTTGTTTAGGGACTGCGGCTGTGGCTGACTGCGATAATTAGCACTTTAGTAACTCTTTTGCTGCTTCATTGATGTGCATATTAAGTCGTGCCTAGGTTTACACTGCGTTTAGCGGCCGGCCTGTTGGTTGTAGGCCCATACTTGTATCTTTTTGAAATTGTAATAAAGGTTTTAAAAAAAAAAAAAAAAAAAGAATCTCATGGCTGAATGATATACAAAATTTAGTGGAAGCCATGGGAAGACCAGAGATATTCCAATCCACGTGCTATCTTAAAGAGGGAGACCGTCAACATCTAAGACCTGTTCCTAAGCAGGGCAGTGTCTAATAGGGAAGGCAGAGAGGTTATGAAGTCTAACATGAGAGAACTGATAAGCCTGCAAATGCTCAAAGAGGTTGAGCCATATCTGTTGAATGTTGAAAATATAAGGGACAGGGCAATGTTGATGAAATTTCAACTAAGAACTATTAGAAGCTATTTGAGTTTCCCTCTTGGCCAATTTGACCCTAAAGACATTATTACGATGCTCGTCGGTATAGCGGAAGAGGGGCTGCCCAACCAGGAGTCGGTGGTCCACTGCCTTAATTACAATGCGACGGCGGTCACAAAGGGTTCAATTGTGGCTTGTGCTGGGGGCTGCAGCAGAAGCCACAATAGAAAATATTTACTTTGAAAACATCCCTGCACCATGTGGCAGGCACCATGCGGTGCCTTGCACATGGGGCAGGGATGCTTAGGTAGTCCCCATAGCGGAGTGCCAGGGCGCAAAGGGGACCCGCTAGGTGCCCCCAAAGTCACTTTCCTCTTGCTTTTTCATGGCAGGCGAACTGCCATGGAAGGGCAGATGGAAATGGACATTGTAATCCATATGGCGGTGCCTGAAAAGGCACCTCCCCTATTTTAGGGATTACTGCCCCTCCGACAATCCTACGGGCTTAAAGAGCCCATCGGAAAGCGTCAGACTGTCCTACCACCTGCCGCACACATTATAATGTGTCCGTCGGACTGCAGCAGCAGATGGCTGTCGGACCGCATCCAATGAGCCATCAGATGTGGTTCGACAGCCATTGGATTAGCATCCTAAGTCTATTTTACTCTGCCCTTGCGACAAATCATCTCCCCAAACTTTGGGACATTTTATATTTTTTGGTACATTTTATAAAGCACCCAGGTTCAAATTCTTATTACAGTTGCTCACAAATCAAGGTTTTAACCAATATAGGCCTGTTCATTATTACTTTTGAATGCCCCCTAATGTCGATGTTTGTTATTCTGTGGGAGCCTTCCTGAAAAATGCACTTTATTCGCGCAACTCTTTTGCTTTTTAGGTATAATGTCTCAAAGGGAAGAGGACATGTTGATTGATGATGCTAGCCTGAACTCCCACTGACTGTGTTTCTATTTTTATTCTTCTCTATTTATTTTATACCAAATTTCAAATGAAATTGTTGATGCCAACTTTATTTGCATTTTAACATTTGTCTGTACTTTTTTGATTATATCTGTAATCGAATAAAATGTTTGAATTGAATTGAATCTGAACTCTTGTCTACTCGGCATTAGCTTAAATAACACAATTTTAGCATCATCTTAACATCATTACACTGAGATGGGGCTCTCTTAAAATGCTCCAATCAGGTTAAAGCATAAAAATACAGTAGTTAGCTCATTAGGTTCTCAGGACACTACACAATGAAGATTCTGAAAGCACTAAACTAGCTACATTGGACCACCTTGTACTCTGCAGGTGTATTGTAACAGCTCAGTAGTGCA
This sequence comes from Triturus cristatus, assembly GCF_964204655.1. Classification (NCBI taxonomy): domain Eukaryota; kingdom Metazoa; phylum Chordata; class Amphibia; order Caudata; family Salamandridae; genus Triturus; species Triturus cristatus. The sequence continues at coordinate 1,057,253,489 of NC_140584.1, read as the reverse complement.
TTCTGCAGTTATGTGTTATGACCTACACCTTTCACATGAGAAGGAAAACAAGGATACATCACCAGTGGAGGCTGGTGGAATTTGAAACGGGTGGGGGCCTCTTGTTTGCTTTTAACATGCCGGGGCGTTTCACTTTAGTACATCAGTTTATATCACTATATGTAGAGGCATTTACTAACAGTTTTAATTAATGCCTCTCAATAAAACTATTCCCTCGACAGTAAAAACACCTACAAAACAGCTCTCAAAGAATACCGCAGAATGATTGAGGATCATAAAAGGGACTTCCTGGCTTCCAGAATTAAACATGCCAGTAACGGCGCCAGGGAGATTTTCAACATAGTCAGATCCTTCACGGACCCCAGCACTCTGACTCGTACTCATCCAGCCTCCCAATCTCTGTGTGACAAACTTTCACAATTCTTTGAGGAAAAAATCCAGGCTATTTACTCCTCCTTTCCCATCACCAGTAGTGAAGGGTCGGTTGAGGAATCTACCATGTATCCGCCACAGTCACCCTCATTTCTAGAATTTGCAGAAATCTCTGAGGATGACACACTGGTAGAATTACTCAATTGTAAATCCGGCTCCCCCAAGGACCCACTGCCAGCCAAACAATATAAAAAACTGGCACCCCTGCTCAATCCATTTCTTAACCATATTTGGAACCATTCCATAAGAACGGGTGTTTTTCCCGCAAAATGGAAACATGCGTCCCTAGTCCCCATCCTTAAGAAACCTGATCTTGACCCAGATAACCCTAGTAACTACAGGCCCATCTCCCTCCTACCTGCCCCAGCTAAGATTCTGGAAAAACTGGTGCACGTCCAGCTTGCTAACTACATCGAATCCCATGGGCTCCTGCATGACTCTCAGCATGGCTTTCGGTCGGGCCACAGCACGGAGTCGGCCCTTGTCGAAATGGCTGACTCCGTGAGATGGACGATGGATCGAGGCTCGAGGGCGGTGTTAGTGCTGCTGGATCTCTCAGCAGCATTTGACACCGTCTCTCATAAGATCTTGCTGAGAAGGCTGAGAGACCTGGGCTTCGGCGGTACAGTGCTGAGATGGCTCTCTTCTTACCTGGGTGACCGTACTCAGCAGGTATTCACTCCTCCCTACACCTCCACTGCTAGACCACTAAAATGGGGAGTTCCTCAGGGCTCCTCCCTGAGCCCGCTCCTGTTCAACGTTTACTTTTCCCCCCTGGCTAAACTGATTGCGCAAACTGGGATTAAATCCACCTCCTATGCGGATGACATTCAGTTACTCTTGACTTTTGATACCCCTACTGCCTCTGCCTTCGACCCACTGAAAAACTGTCTAAGAAACATCTCTAGCTGGATGGACTCCAATTCCCTCCGACTTAACGCCGGAAAGACAGAGATTCTGTTTTTTAATTCATCATCCCCTCTTGATTCTAATTTATGGTGGCCGAATGATCTCAGCCATGCCCCCACGCCTAAAGACTCGGTGAGAAACCTGGGAGTGCGTTGGGATAATCATCTCAGTTTTAACGCCCAGGTTCAAACAGTAGCAGCATCCTGCTTTGCTAAGATCAAGACAATTAGACGGCTCATCAACTACCTACCGATGGACTGCCGTAAGACTGTGGTACAGGCCCTAATAATATCTCACCTGGACTATGCCAACGCATTATACCTTGGCATCACAGCAGGCCTATGCCACAAGCTTCAGACTGTCCAGAATGCTGCTGCTCGGCTGGTGGAGAGAATTCCCGCCAGACATCATATCTCCCCACACCTCCGTAAACTCCACTGGCTCCCAATTTCCAAGAGATGTATTTTTAAGGCCATGACCTTGGCTTTCCGGGCCTCCAAGGGCAAAGGCTCGGCCCACCTAAGAAGCACTCTGAAACCGTATGTCAACTCCAGGACATTACGCTCAAATTCCCAACTTCTGCTGGAAACCCCCAGATTTAAACGTACTCGCGCAGGAGGGAAAACATTCGAGGTCTGTGCCACTCGGTGTTGGAACAACCTTCCGGTTGCATTACGAGCCTGCCAAACCGAATTAGCATTCCGAAAATCCCTGAAAATGCATCTTTTCCCCATCTAATGCTCCTTAGTGCCTAGCCTCTAGTTCCATGATTTATCAGCGCCGGGACGCCCCGTTGGGGCAGCTGCAGCGCTCTACAAAATACACAAATAAATAAATAAATAAATAAATAAAATGATATAAAAAACAAGTTACTTACCTGTACACTGTGGTTCTCCAGTATTGATATCTTTCATAGATGCACATGCTTAAATCTTCCCCGTTGTCATGGTGGGAGTCTCACGGTAACTCAAAATATAGCACTATTAGAAGAAAAAATTACTGCAACCCCATGAAAGTGGGACTCACATTTGTTAACCTATCCTCCTCTTTATGAGGTCCAATTGTCAGCCAATGAGATGCCAGCCCTTGAGACCACAATCCCCTGCAGAGCCATCATACCTCAGATTTCGAGCACAAGTGTAGAGTAAGGTTCTCATCATGAGGTTAGAGTGGTTCGCCTTGGGAGGTGGGCGGGCCGCATGTGAATCTATGAAAGATATCAATACTGGAGAACCACAGGTAAGTAACTTGTTTTTTCGCCAGCATTGAATCTTTCATAGATTTGCATGCTTGAATCAGATTCAAGCAATATATAAATCTTTAGAACTCGTTGTAGTAAAAAATTCCTTTTATAATTATGAACTATTGGCAAAAAGAAAAAAGGAAGCTGTCTTTCTGCAAATCAGGTCATCCAGAATTAAGGAAATATAAGTATGTATATATATATATATATATATATATATATATATATATATATATATATATATATATATATATATACGGGAAAAAGCACAGCACACTCCGGAATTCTAAGCAAGGACTTTATTGAAGTAAAATGCGCGTAGTGCAGCAGTCCCATCAAACGCTAAGGCAGACGCGTTTCAAGCCTCCAATGGCTCTCATCAGTGCCTGTTGCTGGGTCTTCGCGCCCTCTGTGATGGTCAACGAGGTGCAGGTGAGTTGAAAACCGCTCCCCTATGTGATGTCATTATCTTCTCCTCCAATGGGTAACTCGCGCGTTCAGCCTGCCTGGCTGAAGCATGCTGGTATATGCAGTCCTGAGGGGTGTTCGTTCAGTAACAGAATCACTCCACCATCAAGTGATGTCCCAAAATACTGGATCAGGGCCACACTCCAGATCAAGAGCCCTGCAGGATGACCAAAAGCCTTGCACCCGACTCCTTGATCAGGCGAAAATATCTCCTCCTCTCTCCCCAAATGAAGTATATCACACCATGTAGGCAGTCCAAACTGCTCGGGGGGGCTCCGTGTTTTTGCAGTTCGTGCAATAATTCCAAAGGAGTTGCTGGTCTTAACACGGTGCACCAGACCGAGAGGGTGTGCTGTTAGTCAGCGACCTGCTGCTGACAATACATAAGTCCAACGCCTCCTCCAATTCGGGAAAAAGCACAGCACACTCAGGAATTTGAAGCAAGGACTTTATTGAAGTAAAATGCGCGTAGTGCAGCAGTCCCATCAAACGCTAAGACAGACGCGTTTCAAGCCTCCAATGGCTCTCATCAGTGCCTGTTCCTGGGTCTTCGCGCTCTCTGTGATGGTCAACGAGGTGCAGGTGAGTTGAAAACCGCTCCCCTATGTGATGTCATTAACACAATTTTAGCATCATCTTAACATCATTACACTGAGATGGGGCTCTCTTAAAATGCTCCAATCAGGTTAAAGCATAAAAATACAGTAGTTAGCTCATTAGGTTCTCAGGACACTACACAATGAAGATTCTGAAAGCACTAAACTAGCTACATTGGACCACCTTGTACTCTGCAGGTGTATTGTAACAGCTCAGTAGTGCATTCTGCAGTTATGTGTTATGACCTACACCTTTCACATGAGAAGGAAAACAAGGATACATCACCAGTGGAGGCTGGTGGAATTTGAAACGGGTGGGGGCCTCTTGTTTGCTTTTAACATGCCGGGGCGTTTCACTTTAGTACATCAGTTTATATCACTATATGTAGAGGCATTTACTAACAGTTTTAATTAATGCCTCTCAATATAATGATATAAAAAACAAGTTACTTACCTGTACACTGTGGTTCTCCAGTATTGATATCTTTCATAGATGCACATGCTTAAATCTTCCCCATTGTCATGGTGGGAGTCACACGGTAATTCAAAATATAGCACTATTAGAAGAAAAAATTACTGCAACCCCATGAAAGTGGGACTCACATTTGTTAACCTATCCTCCTCTTTATGAGGTCCAATTGTCAGCCAATGAGATGCCAGCCCTTGAGACCACAATCCCCTGCAGAGCCATCATACCTCAGATTTCGAGCACAAGTGTAGAGTAAGCTTCTCATCATGAGGTTAGAGTGGTTCGCCTTGGGAGGTGGGCGGGCCGCATGTGAATCTATGAAAGATATCAATACTGGAGAACCACAGGTAAGTAACTTGTTTTTTCGCCAGCATTGAATCTTTCATAGATTTGCATGCTTGAATCAGAATAGCAAGCAATATATAAATCTTTAGAACTCGTTGTAGTAAAAAATTCCTTTTATAATTATGAACTGTTGGCAAAAAGAAAAAAGGAAGCTGTCTTTCTGCAAATCAGGTCATCCAGAATTAAGGAAATATAAGTATGTGTATATATATATATATATATATATATATATATATATATATATATATATATATATATATATATATATATATATATATGAAAACCAAGTGTATACTCATATAAACATAATATATATTCATTTAAACAAACATTCAGTGCTGAAAAAGTACCTTAATGGAATAGTCGACTGAGCACAGCCTGTCCCACCGCTGAATCTCCTTTCCAAGCTGTATCCGGACAGTAATGTCTTGTAAAGGTGTGGACTTTGGCACATGTCGCCACCCTGCAGATGTCCGAGAGCGACACTAACCCGAACGGTGCAGCAGAAGTAGCAACCTTCCTCGTCGAATGAGCTGACACCTTTGAATCCAGAGGTCTTCCTGCCTTCTCATGACAAAAAGCAATTGTTGATGAAATCCATCTGGAAATAGTATGTCTAGATAATGCGTGCCCTTTCCCGGGAGGAGCAAAAGCAATTAGCAATTGATTTGATTTCTAAATGTCTTTGTCCTATTGATGTCAAATTTTAAACAACGTCTTACGTCTAACGTGTGTAAAGATCTTTCCGCTAAGGACGATGGCTCCTTAAAGTATGTAGGAAGAACAAGAGGTTCATTAAGATGGAATGAAGTCGGGACTTTTGGAATGAATGTTGGATTCGTCCTCAGTACCACCTTATCCTTCTTAAATTGCATGAAGGGTTCAGAAATTGAAAAAGCCTGTATTTCACTGACTCTTCTAGCCGATGTTAGGGCTATCAGAATTGCCATTTTCCATGACACAAACTTTATGTCAGCCTTAGCATAGGCTCGAACTGAGCTTTCATTAGCTGTGTAAGGACTGTATTGAGCTGCCAAGAAATCGCCGGAGGCTTCACAGGTGGAAAAACTCTGAAGAGACCCTTCATAAATTCTTTCATAACTCTGGTAGACCAAAGAGAAATCTTTCCCGGTTTTCTGCAGTATCTTGAAATTGCCGCTAAATGTACTTGGATAGAGGAATGGACTAATCTTAATCTGGCTAGATGTAGCAAATACGGTAGAATTTGCTCTGGCGTTGTCTCTAAGGGGTGTAAAGAGTGATCCAAGCACCAATGGCAGAAACTTTTCCATTTAGCTGCCTACGTTATGTTGGTGGATATTGCTCTTGAGTGGGTGAGAATATCCCGGCATTCTTTTTTTTAACAACAAATTTTATTCGATTTTTCCAGTAAAGTTGGGCTGTGGCCCTACAAAGATCTGTAGGAGATAAGATTCAGTAGGAGTATCGACTTTTGAAACAATTACATAGCCTGCAAAACACGCATGGTACAAAACCTGAACAAAGTGCGGACTGTAATAGATTTCGGTAAGTATACATATGATACAGTAGTAGAAGAATGTGCTGTCGTATACCATGGAATGGTCTGATGTGAGAATATGTGCATAGGAAATGGCTACCATCAGGGGTCCGAGGATGGCAGTGGAGGGAGATATATCCCTCGATATATCGCCCAGAGGGTCCAGATTTTCCTGTGATATCTCGGCATTCTTGAGGAATCTTCAGGGATTGAAACTCTACGTCATGAGGTTCCATGCTGATAAATTCAAAGATCCTATCTGCGGGTGTACCACTTGTCCCCTGTTCATGGATATTAGGTTGTGCACAGGCGGAAATTGAATGCGAGGGTCTATGGACATCCTGAGAACCAGAACTGTCTCGGCCATGCCAGTGCTATGAGGATCAGGTGACACGGTTCTGATTTCATTTTGTGTATTACTTTTGGAATTAGAGGGCACGGCGAGAAAGCATATGCAAACATTCCCATCCATCTCAGTTGAAGAGCGTTCCCCCATGAACCTTTCTGTGGGAATCTGCTCGCAAACCTTATGCACTTTTGTTTTCTTTTGTTTCAAAAAGGTCTAGGCTTGGTGTTCCCCATAGAGCGAATATCTGGCGGATCTGATGCAGTTCCCATTCGTAACAGAGGTTTGAGGATCTGCTTACTGAGTCCGCCCATGTTTTGTGTATTCCAGGAACATGTTCGATCTGTAGGGAGATGTTGTGTCTTAGAAGTCACCGCCAGATTTTCTGGGGTTGATGGTTGTTTAAGTGTGTTTTTAGTTCAGTTGCAGTGGTAAACATTTTAGAGTAGCATTCTTCCTATGGATTCAAGGCACCATAGGCCTATGTTATTAATAAACAGTTTTACTTTGGGTTGTAGCATTTCGTACATCTCTTTTGTTTGTTTGCATATTTTAGATTTAATTTGGGTAATAGACTGTTCTATTATAGACTGTTGCTAGCTTTTTTTTAGGAACTTAAAGAGGGTAGGGTATCTTTGCTTTATTGTGGCTTGGAAGGTGTTTTGCTACCCTTCCAAAATGTTGTTTGTTTTGGCTTGTTGAGTCATGGTGCTGTCATATACGTTTCGCCACAGGATTTGATACGTGGATTGGCTTCTGTGGCCAAAACGGTCCAGTCTGCCAAGCAAAGAATCTTCAAACTAGTCTATGAAGGAACTTAGTGTGTGTTTGGTAGTAAGGGAACTCTTTAAGAAGGTTGAAGTGGTTAGCTACTAATTAGTACATTTTTTTAAACGGTTCGTGTTAGTTCTTGGGAACTAGTGCTTCCTTCTCTAATGTCTTGTAAAACATTTCTGACTTCTATTTCAGTCACATTTGGGAGGGTGACTATGTTCGCTAACATCAACTACAGCATAATTTTTAATAGTAGCCCTCCCATAAAAGCATTAGCAAAGTGTTTTGTGCATTTTCAGCGTATATTTTCTGTGCCTAAGCTATTTTTACTGTAAGGGTCTTATGTGCAACAATAACTATTTTTGGGAGGTGTAAGTGACTCTTTCTGCCATTAAATCTGTAAAAAATAATATAACTGTATATGTATTAAGTAGTTGCAAACAAGACTTTAGATTCATGTTAGTAGTTCAATATGCATTACAATTTGTTACATTTTATTCATACATGTTTGCTGTTATTTTAACATACAAAATTATTTTTTCAGGTTTATTTCAATTTTGCCTGAACGTTTGTTTTAATGAAATGTTTAAAACAAGATACTATTTAGACTAATGGTTAGGTTTGTGGGATTTTTAATTTGATCATTTTTGGGGTTTAAGTAGTTTAATACTTGCTTATGAACATTTATTTGTTGAGGTTGTTGTTTGGAAAGGTGGAGTTTATGCTTTTCAGGTATTTCTGTGTTGGATCTTTTTATGTCAACTATAATTCAGAGTTATAAAGCAAAATAAATATTTTAGTAGTTGATTTTAAGTTAAAAGCTTAGTATTTAATATGACTTCGTTTTAAATCAGTGTGTTTATATGACTTTTTGAAGCGGATTGTGGCTTTTATTAAGGCTTCTTCTAAAATTCGGCAGAGCACCGCTTTCATGTAGATTTGGCTTGTTTTATAACATAGTTTATTCATTTTCAAAACATCATTGCATTCTTTTACAGCAAACAACGTTTCACCACCCTGTCCCCCTCCCCCACCCCCACCCTCTGAGGTTACCATCCATCAATCTGTGCTCCCAGCCCTCTACAGCAGAGATTAGCACCCTTATCACCCTATAGTTGGCTGTGGGCCATGTGCACTGAGTACTGTCCCTTCATGGCCATGTGTATGACTCTCCTATTTGTCGAAGTCTCACAGTGCTTGCCAGACTGCTCTAGTCTTCTCCCGCCTAGCCATTCCATATTTTTTCAAATCTTTTGGGGCAGCCTCTACCCTATAGATGACCTTTTCCTGCTAATAGCAAATATCCATTTCGCATTACCAATCTCTCACCACCGGTACCTCTGTGGAGCCCCATTTACGCACCAGTTCCCGCTTAGCCAGAAGAAAGTCCAGGTTGCGTCTGATCCACTCCAAATTCCCAACAACACTAACTGTGCTCCTGGTTCTATATGAATGCCAGTGGCACCCTCTAATCTGTGCGCCACCCCTTCCCAATAAGCAAGGAGACTCAGACAGTTCCACAGGGTATGAAAAAATGTGTCCCTATGCCCACAACTTTGCTGGCACCCCTTGTCAGCATTTCTCCTAATTCTATATAATAGGACACTAGTATGGTATATCCGGTGTAAAATCTTAAACTGTATCAGCCGGTATAGTGCTGTAATTGCTGTTATACTGGGGAAGTGCAATGCACCCCCCAGTCTTCATCCTCTATCTCTCCCACATCCCCTGTCACTGGACCCTCTGGGACTCTAGGTCCTCCTGCGTGTTTCTCAACAGTGTCTGATATGTGAGGGAGATCATGTTGGTGAGCACTGGGCCATTCAGCAGTCTGCACTCCAGGTAAGAGGGCTCTAAAAATTCCTCATCAGGTAACACCTACCCTCTCAGAGCGTGGCACAGTTGGAGGTGTTTAAAAATTGGAGAGAGTGGCATCTTGTATTCCACTCTAAAATGGTCAAATAGAGCCACGCCATTTGCATCAGACACTTCAGCCAGGATACTTATTCCTATTGCATCCCACTTCCGTAACCCTGAGAGACCTGGCACTGCACCCAACCATGTGCCCAGCCACACAAGGGTCTTTGGCATGAGTTGGCTGTGCCAACCCATTTCTTTATTCAGCATATGCCAAACAGCAATGACTGTTCTCATTGTTGGGGGGTATCTGCGGGTACGTTCCCCCCTTACAGTATGTGCAGGTAATGTTTCTTCCCTAATGCCTTGCAGTCTAGGTCTTATCATCAAGCTACACATATGCCCATCCATTAACAACAGTGACCTGCGTAGCCTCGTTGTAGCGCTTTACACTCAGGAGCATGAAGCCCCCCTCGTATGTGAAGCACTGATGTATTGCGGGGATTCTGCACCTACACAGAGCTATGCACAGGAAAACAGGATCTCGGTGCATAGGGATGTACCAACCTATCACCTTAGTCCTCAAAATCCCAAAACCCACTAGCTATAGTGTCTCATTCGTTCTCCTCCAAAAATCACAAAGCTACAAACGATTAGACAACCCAGAACACAACATTACCGGCTCTCTTGGGAATCGCGGTAGCAAGACATACCCGTTTTCGCTCACTCGTACTTGTCCACAATAAGAATTGGCAGAGTCACTTTAATAGTTCAAAATTTTTATTTTAAAGATCGTGCTCTACAATACAGTATACGAGCCACTACCAGCAGCAAAATGCATAAACTCAGAACAATTAGCATTGTTACAATTCCATAGAATACAAAGGGGGAAGTCATTTTATAAAGACAGTGGATTACGGACTATAAGGCCTAACCACCCTCCCCTTGACTGGAAGAAGTTTATTTATATAAAGGAAGATCTCTGGGCTTTGACAGCAGACCCCATACCTGGATGTAAGGTTTACATCATAGGGACAGTATAGCTCTTCTCCATGGAAAGGCTTTCTCCAAGTGTGTGTTAAAACAACATGCACCCCCGTAATATCAAAGCACGAGTCTCCAGCATTGCAGCTGTGTTTAGCATGTTATGTCTAGGTGCTAGGGACTGACCAGAACAGAATAACAAGGGGCATTGTTTATCGACCTTGTATAACGTGTTCAGACTCAACACCAGAAACGCAGCAGAGAATGTGAAAAGCAGACAGTTCTCATGTGAAAGGCATAAACAGAGTCTTACAAAAATAAAGTCATGTAGTAACATGCGCAAAAGCAGCATCATGGCAGCAAAGCTCATGCTAACTTAGCAATGTCGACAATGTCCCTAAGGGCCATATAACATAAGAATTGACAGCACTATCCTCGTTGGGCCACCATGCCACATTTATATTCTCAGCAGTGCATCAACTGTCTTCAATAAGGGCTTGGATATGCTGTACGGGCTGTTTTGAAGTATGTACGTAAGGATAATGCTTTTTTATGCTGCCAAGTAAATTTGCTTTTGTGATCATTTTATAGTGTTAATTTAATTAGCAAAGTGTTTGTATTGGTTTCTTTATTTAAAGTTACACTTTACTGATTGGTTTGGTTGGTGTTTAAATTTTCTTGTCAGTTTATTCCTTATTTGGTGGATTCTAATCATAGTTTATGGTTTAATTTTATATATCGTAATAAAGTATATATTTGAAATTTCATATTATCAAATCTATTGATTTCTAATGGCATTTTTTTTAACTTATTAGTTTAATTATACATTTTTATAGTCAATGTTTTATTGTGAGTAGATATTCATTTTAAAATAATTGTTATTGTTTTGTGTTATGTTTAAGTAGCTAATACATTTATATATTTTAAATGGTGTTTTAAAAGTAGTTATTTATTGTTTTTAGACTATAGTAATTATGTTATTTATTTTAGACGATATTGTCGTAATCTATATTATTGTAAGTGATATTTAGTTGAGTTATAAACATTTAATAGTATCACGATATTTTGTGTTACTTAGGGCCTGATTACAATGTTGGTTTTCCGCCCAACATCGTTGGTTTCCCTCCAAACGCCACATTATGAGGACAGTGGTCAGAGGGAAACCTGCAGGGGGATTCTGCTGCATTTCCAAAGGGCTCAAGGAGCCCATCAGAGCGCTGCCAGCCACCGTGTGAAATGGTGCCTGCTACACGGTGCAGGGATTTTTAAAAACATCCATTTGACAATTGCAACTTGTGCTGTGGGCCCTTTCCGTGTGTTGCACAAGTTGCCATTATAAAATGGATGTTTCCCACTGCCCAGAGGACGGTCACATCCTAGTCCTGAGGTCGCAACCGCTGACCTAAGGTCGGGCAGTTCCACATGGCTCCTGTTACGTCCACCCGACATCTTAATGGGCCCCTATATGTTTGTTTTCAATATTATGGTATTTTAGATATTTAGCATGGTGTTATTTTTGTATTTGATATTTGTGTTTTCCTGTTCAAGTATAGAGTGATATTTCTGTAAACAATATTTTTTCATCTATATTATTGTAGTTTGATATTGTTGCAGTTGATATTGTGTCATATAACCAGCCCTAAGTCATCAATATCCCTACTATGACAGTTACTTTTATGTAAGCACTATACTAAGGGGTCCATTATGATACCGCCACCGTAATGGTAAACGGGACCGACCGCCACAGGTGTGGTGGTCCCGCTGTGCACATTAGGATGCGACCGCCCTGGCGGTCGCATCCTGCATATTGAACATTGTGGCAGGTGGTGCTTTGTGCAGCACCCGCCACCATGTCAAATATGCATGTTGTGCATTGGCATGTAGGGTGCCTGCCACCTTGTGCATGCCAATGTAGGGGGGTACCATAAGTGCACCCCCCCACCCCACAACACCACGGGGGCCCGCAACGGGCCCCCAATGCTAAAACCCGCCACCATATTATGGTCCAGGACCTCACGGCAGGCAGTCGTAACGATTGCCTGCCTGCGGTAAAGAGGCGGACGGTCTTTTCATCCGCCACTGTGCCCCCTGCCATTGTAATAAGACGGGGGTAAATGGCATGTGGGGAAAGATGTTGGGCAGATCGCCACCGCCGGTCGGGCAGTGGCGATCCGCCCCGACATCAGAATGGCCCCCTTAGTGTCTTCGCTGGGTTGCAGTTTATCAATGGCAACCTCACACTTAGACATAAGTGTGTTTTTCTGCATCAACTTTGAGATTCTTCATCTTCATGTCCACGACTGGTCCAAGTGCACATATATCCCCTTGTTTCTGTTGCTGTGGTTCATCTTAAGGACCTGTCCTTCATTCACCCAGTAAAATAAGTAGACAGCAAGCTTCCAGTTTTGGATACTTGCTCAAATCAAGCCTTTCCTCCCATTCCAACCTGGTCTAAACTCTTCTCTATTACACATCTTCTTCCCAAAGGTTTCTGTGAAAGGTCCTCATGCACTTGCAGGTATGCAGCACACTGGTCGGGCAGTAAAACACATCAATGAGTGGGATGGTGTAACAGTGCACTTGTTGGACCATTGTTAGCTCGACCCTGCTAAGGTCAGACCAAGTACATAACTACCTTTAATCATAAAAGGAGAAATGAGACGTGCAAGCATCCTCGCTCTCAGCACGTTAGACACTCTAGCTGTTTCTCTATGGTTTCTGCATTCATTAGGTGGTGAATGGACAGTGAAATGTGCGGTGCCAGCTTATGAGCGGCTCAGATGCACCCTGGTTGCCCTGATGACTGTGAAGAAGGGATTCTAGCCTTACGTCATCATCACAAGAAAGCTGGAGATTTAAATAGGTTTGTTTACAGATAAAAACACACCAGTGCCTCAATGTGTGAAAGCGCTGCAGTTTACATTCACAGCTGCCTTTTTTGGAACCTGTCTCGTCAGATACATCATTCACAGCTTCCACAGCACGCATAATGGAGAAGGAATAGAACTTCTCCGGGTAAGGGATGATGTAATCTTTAGATGGCATCTAGCAGCTCCTTCCCTCCAAATAGCCAAACTGAGTGTTTTTTGCAAAATTAGCAATCTAGACGAATTATGAAACTGGCACTTTCTAACCGAATGCTTAGAATTCGCCACTGAAGTCCTGTAGTTTGTCTATATTCTCTGCTCAGAGGTGGTGGTCTGAAGTAGACAACAATGACCTCTTTATTTTCTTTTGTTGGAGATGATGGTTGAGTTTGGTAATTTTCTTACTGACCACACACTGTGGGACGGTACCAGCTGCCGATACCCCCCAGGCCTCATTTTACACCCTCACTTTTACCCAGGCCCCTAACTGAAGGATGGGCAATTATTAGTGGTTAATGGCCTCTATAGAAGACGGTAGCCACTATTTTTGTTCTGATCAAATGAAAATGACGCTGTTTTTACCAAATAAGACGCAAACGTTTTCATTAAAGTCAATGAACAACAATGGACCATAAACCAAAGGCACTGATTTAGAGTTTTCCGGACAGGTTACTTCGTCACAATCGTGATGGATATCCCATTTGGGTTATTACAAGTGTCATTGCATATAATGCCCTTACAATAATGAGGACACGTTGAGCACAATATCAACTAGCATTGGATTGACACTTTAGTACAAAAAATAATCAGCTGCTTGAGGAAGACTGAAGAACAAATGAAAGCATGCTCTGCCTTATGAATATTGAAATACTTTTCATGTATTTTATTTCCCACTGGCTCATTAACACCAGATGATGCAGAAAAAAGAACTTGGTTATACGATTCGACATAAGTAACTATGCTAATATTTCCAGGACTGTCCTTCCATTATAATTCTGTGGTGGCACATGGAGCATTAATGTCCACCAAACCACCTGCAGCAATGTCTCCACATCCACAAGGCACTGGGACATCCTTCATATATAAAGGGGTTGTTGCCAATCAAGGTTGCACATAGGTGGATGACCTTTCGCCCAAAAAAAACATCTCAGTTACTTGCATAAAAGAACATAGTGGGAGGTCCTTGGAGGCACAGGGACCAAAACTGTGGGCCACACGCCCCCCAGTCAAACTTCCGTCTATGTAGAAAACTGCTGAAAATTAAACTCTTCAGACAATCTTAAGATTGAGAACCGAGACCATTCATGATGCAAGTAGCATAGCAAGAGGGCGGGTCTCGAGCTGCGAGCGACCAATAGAAAAAAACAATACCTATCTGCGAGGTGATATCCACACCACCACCACTAACAAGCACAATTCTGGTGAACTTATGAGTGATCACCTATGACAGTCAACCAAAAAAGCAGAACAGCCATTTGAATGGGAAAAAGTCTGAAAATGTTTGTGCGTCGCTGATGGAAATTTGCCACGGTCTGGGGTTGATCCTGCATGTGCCCGTTTATGCTAGGCACTACTCCTACGCTGCTATTCTCGAGAAGGCTCCCGAGGTGCTTATGGACTCACATGGTAACTCAGTCGCTCACACAGTGGTCCCATGTCAGTGTAAAGAACATGCCTGTTAGGCATCTGCCTTTAATCCTCTATGTCACCTGAACTTACTGTACTGCCCTCTTTTAGCCTCTGACGGTAACTACAGCATGTTGAAGGGAGTTTAAGACTCTGCTAAGGGGATCCCACGCCTTCCACAGCGCTGGGCCCGCCTCATAAGAACCCTTACTTATGCAGAGAAGGTACCTGGGACCTGACCTATTTCCTCATGCAGACTGAACCAGAATGTACCTCTAATCTCTTCTATTAAAGATCTGGACCCCACACACTGAAGAACACTCCTCTGCTGAAATCGAATCCCCACCTTCTGGTGATTTGACCAGTGGACTGGTGCCCTGCCCCCTCGCTGAACCACTTCAGGAGGGGACTCAAGCTGGCTCGTCGACTGATACCTGCAGCTGCGCACCTGGATACCCTCTGGGGTGATTAGCCGTGCTATACAAATAGGACTTGATTGATTGAGAAGTGACCAGAACATGACATTGAAGCACTATTCAAAACACTGAAATAAATAGTAAACTGGTTAGAGTTACAATGGTATGGAGGTAAGCAGGCAGGGAGAATGTAATAGATCTGATCCCAAAACTGCTTCACCCAAAAGAAACTACAGAGCAGAACAAGACCACGTGTGGAAGTGTGTTGGCAGGTCGTCCATTATGTCAACATGCTAGAACAGGCAGCACAGACACATTAAATATTTGCTAAGACACAGTTCCTGCGGTGCAATAAGTGGAACGAGTGTTTGATGCAGACTGTCTGAGATGCTAAAACATCTGTAAAACAAAATGAAATCCAGTCTGGCCCTGAGGTTGTGAAGCATATAGTTTAGTCCACTTTTTATTCGTAACGTTTAATTTGCATTAGGCCAGTTAATGACTATTTATCTAAACAATAGTCAGAGTAAAAAGCAAAGAAAGCAGGTACAAGAGTTTGATATACTGTAGACTTGGGTTTCAGCAGCACAACATTTTTAGAAAAGAAATACTTGCTAATATTTTTTGTTAATCGTTCAAAATGTCCCTGGTTGGAGTTCGTATACTTCAGGGTGCTTGGTGTGTGCCTGGCACATGGCACACAATAATATTCCTGATTTGTGGGACAATGATCCCAGAGTACCTATTGCACTCCAAAGATGTCTTATTCTTTTGTTCAATTGTTCAACTTTTGTTCAATTTTTTTTATAGACTAAGTAGCCCCTTGCATAAATGCTGGTCGTAGTAAATGACTTCCATAGCAAAGCCATTGTTAGACAAGACATCAAGCAGTATCTTCCGTCTTCTGTTTTCAAAAATAAGGCTTCAGATAAACACAAAAGGCAGAACCGCACACTGGATTTGTGACAATAGGGATCTGGCCTCATCGAGTGGAGGCGGTCCTCTAGGGGATCTTCAGGGTGAAAATCGGTATGAAATAAATTACCGGAGGTTTTTTTGTGCATTTTTCCAGACTACAAAAACGGAGAACCGAATGGTAAAAATGCTATCAGCAAAAGACAAGAGGACTAGGAGCAGCCCAGCATCGAATCTCTTTACAACTAGAAAGACATCCATTTACCCATCAATCAGGCCCTGGTACCCGCAGAAAGGAAGTTTGTAAATAACAAATGTCAAGATTGAAGGGAAGCCATTTGAGAGCTTACCAGATGTATCCTATTCACCTTTAGAATAAGGAGAACCGGTGCATAAAGCACCTCTTTTGGTTGAAAAACGCGTTTTGAGTGTATACAGACTTTTATGGTCATTTAGAGTTTAGCAGATGAGTCTCATCTGCAAAACAAGCATTGGCAAACCCAATAGGTCTAGTCTATTGGTTGAGGCGGTAAGAATTAATGGACTGGATAATGGGAGAACAACAGAAGAGGTTTAGGTGGGGAATAAGAACAATTTTAAAAAAGCTGGTAGCATGGTGGAAGCAGGGCTAGCTTTAGGGCAGTACGATCAGGTGGCCACTCTGGGAGCTGAGCTGACCTGTGGAGAGGCGCTGACTTCAGCGGAGGCGCTGTGTTTAGCAATAACTTATGGTTGGAGAGATGAGGGGCACTTTAACCCGGTGGTAGTGAGAGAATCCGATGAGGGGATTATTGGGTGTGGGGCGCCAAAACTTATTGTCGCACCGGGCGCCACCAGTGCTGAAGCTGTCCCTGGGTAGAAGCAATGGATGAGCTGCGGAAGAAGGCGTACACGGAGTGTGGCATGAGGGTATTTTACCTGGGAATCATTAACAAAAGAGAGAGCAAGCAAACACATGCGCCCCCGTGGAGTGATGAAAAAAACCATAGCTCTCTGAATGCGCACCGTCGAACGATATAAGTAATCGCAATGGAGTGTCAGAAGCTGAGGGCCAAGGTAGGGACAAACACAAGAGGAGGAAGTGAAACAATCAAGTAACCAAGAAAAAGAGATTGACAAGCCAGCCAACCTATGGTAAGGAAAGGACTGGTCCAAAGGCCGCTGTATGTATTTGTATGGTCCACTATAGAATGGACATCATCTAAATGCAATCTGTAGGCAAGATTAAAAAAAACAGCAGATGCCCAACCTGTCACACTTCAGGGTCCTTCCGTATCATTTGCTAGGTTCTGTCACTGAAAACCTCCATATTACAATGACCCCTTTAAAGGTATGCATCTATAACATGTGCACATATTTTGTGCTCCTACTTATTGAGGAGAATATGCCACTACATGGGATACATCATACGCTATGTTATTTTATATTATCAACATTTGCATAGAGAAGTTCTGCTTTTGTATGTCTTTGTAGGTCTCACAGTAATCCTCTGTCGGGTAACAAAATTGAGTCTTGGTATACTCAATAATAACCAATACAAAACAACAGAATTCAAGAGGCGCTAGGTGGCGCACATCCAAGATGGCCGGACTCCCGTGAGGCTCTGGAAGCTTGACGATACAATCCTGCATTTATCCTAACTTCTATCATTGCTGCAACTGGTTTGCCGATCTCAATCTGCTCCTCACACCCTACACTCGCTGTGGCGTGAAAACGGCTGCCCTCGCGGCCTTGTGGAACTCTCTGTGGGATGAGGCAGGCGGCAGGCGCTGCGGCGGACACCACTGCTGGAAGCCAGTTCTGCCGCTGAGGCTACTCAAGCCCCGCGGCTTCACACGTGCTGGTGGGCCTCGTTGCTGCCACAATCGGTCAGGACCCCCCACCGCTGCTTGATGCCTGAGTGGTACTTGGAGGGGAGCGCTGAGGCATTGGGAGCCCGCCTCACGTTCCCGGCTTCGTATACGTCGAGGCCCTGATCTACACCCTGCAAGTGCCGCTTTGGAAAATTGGCCCCCTGCTATGCACTTGTCTGACTACCGCCTGCATGCTGGCTGACCCACTTCACCATCCAGTCTGCGCGATGGGGGCCAACACTTCACTCACCTCTAGAGAGCTGGCTCTACGGTTCCACACGTCGTCCACCACCTGCCTCTGAGTCGACCCTGCCCCCGCCGTTGATCCGCTCTCCCCTGGGAGCGTCGGGGACCTGGGAGCGGAGGCTCCCCATCGCTGATCCACTCGACTACACCTGGTCAGCCCAGCTCTTTCTCCCCTGATCACTGGGGCTGCGTTGCAGCGGACGCTCCTTCTGGAGGGCGGCCGGCCGCTGTGACTACTTGAGCCTCGCGACTGCCACTTGTCACTGGGCCGCGCTGCTGCCGGGCTCGGGCTGGGCGCACCCATCACCACCTTTCCGTGACCGATCCCTGACTGTGCCGCTTCCTCATACAGCGCCGGTCTGAGGAGCCATTTGAAGGCTGGAGGAGTGTGCTACAGCGCTGAGAAGGCAGCCCACACTGATGGCGGGATCTACACTGCGGCCCTGATCTCCGGCCCATAAGTAAGTGCCTCTGTGTGGACTGGCCCCCCCGCTACGTGTTCGCCTGCATGCCTACTCACAGACTCTCTCCTGGGGCATCATGTTTAAGTCTGCTGCACTTTCCACCTCCAGGGGCTAAATACACATCTCTACACGCCTGTCTCCGCCTGCCCCTAAGCTACATCTGTACTATTGCCGTCCCCCGCTGTGACTGCCCGTAGATGGCCCACTCTCCGCTATTGCCCTGCTCCTCCTCTACAGGCGAACGCTGTTTGGAACAATTGGCCCCCTGCTGTGCAGATACCTACCTACTGTTCAGAGTGCTCCGTCAGTGAGACACCACATCTAGGGACACTGAGGGCTGCCTGTACATCTCCCCGCATCGCCCTCCACCTGCGCTCTTGGCAGCCCACGCGACGAAAGCCCCACTACTGGCTCGAGTTCCTCTGTATTAGCTGACGACTTCAGCGCGGAGGCCTTCAACTCTGATTTACACGTTTGCACGGGCCTGAACTTATGCTCTATCTTGAATTCTGCACACGTGTGTGGGTATCTGTGGGCTTGGCCAGGGGCGCCACGCTGCTGATATTCATTTGCCAGGTCCTGCCTGCATTTCGCTCTTCCCCCTCTAGCCTGCACTGCGCCTATTGCCCGACGACATCTCCTGGATGTGCACTGAGCTCTGTGGCGGCGACGTGTCTGGCGGAGTTGACCTTCTCTTCTGTTGCGACCCCCGCTGCTGGTAGCTTCTCTTCCACATGTTTTTATCCCTGCTCGACCTACCTGCTGGGCAGATACTTACTCATCTACGCTGCACAGGAGCCATTGAGCTTAACGAGGTGCAATGGGAAAGCCGGATAACCGCCAGCCACGACTAACATTTGAAGCGCAAAAAAAAGCGGTGACACGGTCGTCCCCTGAAGAACCCACCCCTGCTGCCATGGACCAAGAGCAACCACCTACGCAAGCCACTGACAATTACATTAAGGCTCTCTTCCTGGCCTTACAACACAGCATCTCAGACCTTTCCGGGAAAATGGACACCATGAATACTCGCTTAGACTTTTTGGTGCAAAAGGTGGACAAACATGACGGCCAGTTGAAGAAGGCAGAACGGCGTATATCCGACAATGAAGATGCCACTGCCCAGATGCAGACACAGATAACACAGATGGATAAGCTATTGAAGGTGATCGCGGCCAAGAACAAAGATATTGAAGCCAGAAGCCGCCGCAACAATGTACGCATCTTAGGTGTTCCTGAGAGTACAAACACTGGCCGCATGGAGTACTACGTTGAACGCTTCCTAAAAAC
Organism: Triturus cristatus; assembly: GCF_964204655.1. Classification (NCBI taxonomy): domain Eukaryota; kingdom Metazoa; phylum Chordata; class Amphibia; order Caudata; family Salamandridae; genus Triturus; species Triturus cristatus. Next base: position 1,057,233,870 of record NC_140584.1, on the reverse strand, counting down.
CACTTTTGGAACCAACTCCTTCTCGACACACTTGGTGGTTGAACGTGCGCACCGTTCTCTTGGCCCACGCCCCCCTCCCGGTGAGGCCCCACGGCCTATCATCGCACGTCTCCTCAACTACCGAGATTGGGAAGTTGCACTTCAGAAGGCCCGAGAGCTGAAGCCGCTACAATTTGAGGGTAATACCTTTTCCATCTATCCAGACTTTACGATAGCGGTGCAGGAGGCACGTCGGAAATTCCTCAACGTTAAACAGAAACTCCGCAAAGCCCAGATAAAATATGCTCTTCTATACCCCGCGAAGCTCCGTATTCGCAAAATGGCAAGCATATATTCTGCACCAACCCGCAACAAGTCGAGGACTTTTTGAAAGCTAACATTAGACGCTCTCCACGGCATGACCACGACTCCGAACCGTCATCCTCACCCAACGACTAAGCGATGGCTGCTACTCCTCATTACTCTTCAGTTGCCCAAGGCGATTCCCGCCTCATCTGACACCTGCCTATGGTATACTGAGATACTCCTTACTGACACATCACTCTCTGAGGGCAGCTGCCATTCCTACTACCGCTCCCAGACTGTATTGACTATCAACGCTCCCGTTCAGGATCATGGACAGATAAGTGGCTGAATGGCTCCTCTAATTGACTGTAGTACTATTTGTGATTCTGGATAAAATATTATATTACGAGTAGAACATTACTAGCTCGTTAAGCTCCCTTCCCTCTGGTATCGCCCTTTCTCCGTCATGGGTTGACACCCGGGGACTGCGTTGCAGTTTGAGGCTGGTTAAGGGAAGGGTCCATTGCCCCCCTGGCGCCCCCCCCTATGGGAGATCCCCCTTGGTACTTTCTTTTGTTGGTTATGTGTCATTTTGTTCAGTTTTTGTTACGCGGGCCTGACCTTGTTAGAAGGGCCTGGCCTTGCTTATTGGGTCTGTTGGGTGGGCAACGATTTACCGGCACGTTTGAGGTGCTGTTGTGGGGGGGCTCGGATAATGTTATTACGCTTTGGAGACAATATAATGAGGCTAATCATGCAGGGAGGAAATGCTGGGCTAGATACTATTCCCTTTGCTTTAAACTGTGCTGGACACTTACACCTCAGCACACCAGTCATCATGTGCTGTTGCACTCTATCATACGACATCACCAGAATCGCTTTATACCACTACTACTAATGCACCGCCAATGCAGACGAACCCACTCTGCATTAAATTAATCACATGGAACGTCAGTGGCATGCGAGATCCGCGCAAGCGACGGCAGGTCCTTGCGTATTTAGATAGGCACCATATTCAAATAGCCATGCTCCAGGAAATGCACATGGACCCCAGGCGTCCGCCCTGCTTTGGCTCCCACTGGGCCTCAGTGCGGGTCTTCTTGTCTCACTCCACATACTCACGGGGCACTCTCATTTTTATTTTAAAAAATACGCCGCTTATACTGGATGGCATGTACAGTGACCCTGTGGGCCACAGTTGTCTCCTCTGGGGTACACTAGCCGCACAATCTGTCACCCTCGCTTGTAGCTATGGCCCTAATTCAGACGACCTTGGACACTTCACGACCCTGTGGGGACACATATTAAACATTGGCTCTACACTTGTCATTTGGGGCGGGGATCTTAAGATTTCTCTCTATCCCTCTGCTGATCGCTCCCACCCCCAGCCACATCACTACACGCACGCACGAGACGCTCTCGCCGGGCTGCTTACGGAGCACGGACTCGTGGACCCATGTAGACATGTGCATACCTACGCTAAGGAAGGCACCTATTACACAGCGGGACATGCAACATGGTCTAGGCTTGAAAACCGAATATGCTCCCGCGGAGTGGCCCCTTGGATAAAAACTGCTACTCATTTGGCACGAACCTTCTTGGACCATGCACCGGTGTGCCTTGAGCTGCTGCCTCCTAACGCCATGTAGAAAAAGATAATGCCTAGGGACTAATACCAACATATAAATTCAGATGAAGAGATAGATGAATTAACTCCTCTCTAGAGTAATATTTTTTCTCCAACAAACACTGTGTTGCTTTATTTTATGACTAAGTCAACGGCGATTCCAATAAGAACAAAAAGTATATAGAAAACTTAACTTTTTTTGTATGTGAAAGTATATTTATTTATACCCCACTTTTTCTGAAATTCTTTCGTTTTTAAACATATATATACAATAAACAAGTACAGTATTTACAATACTTACATATAACTACACAACTAAACATATACATATCAACAAACGCCCTTTGTTTATACCAGGATGCTTCTGGGCTTATTTAGACACAGCATTCCTATATATCGAAGATCACTGATCCAGAGTCACTGCGAGATTTTATCGTTTATAATCTCCTAATTATTTTGAGTGCTCTTTCAACAATCATTTCAATCCATAAAGCAAAAAATCCAACGAGTGTCTTCAAAACAAAATGTCGACGCGTTTCAGCCTAATAACTTTTTCGGCCTCCTCAGGACTAGGGCATCCGAACAAATAGATTTCAACCTCTTGTCCCAACAGAATCTAATGGAACAACTGGTCGTCTTTTCTTTAAGTTATTCTTGTATTTCTTGGTGGGCTTTTAATTCACTTATTCAACCATAGCGAAACCATTCATTACTCGGTTTTATCTTTTGGTATTTGCGTGTATTCACGATATTCTAGCGTTTCACCTCTTTAAGTTTAAACCCGGGACCAACTTCTACCGTTCCTTCTCTCTGGTTTGAAAGGATCACGATCGCCTCCTAACGCCATCGTCACTCCTCGCTGCTGGAGGCTCATTCCGGAGGCGCTGCTAGATGCGGTGTTCCAAGCAGAATTAGTGGAAGAGATTGAAGACTTCTTCACTAGGAACAAAGGCTCAGTCGACAGTGTGGGGCTTCTTTGGGAGGCGTTTAAAGTTACGGTCCGGGGCCAAGAGCTTTGGAGTGCTACGAGACATCAGAAAGAATCTACAGCGCCTTGAACTCAGAATCAAACGCCATGAGATGGACATGTGGGCCGACGCCTATGGTGCCGCGTGCGCTGCAATGTGCGAGAAACTCACAGACTATACAGACACTGCGCAGCGTGAAGTAAAATTCAGGGGCAAATACTTAACCGCCCGTCGTTATGGGGAAGGTGAACACCTATGCCGAGCATTAGCAGGTGCTATTAAGACACCCCGGTTCTTTAACTATATCCTAGATGTGGTGGGCAATGATGGGGAATGATATCGAGACAGCCTGGATATCCTTTAAGTATTCACTGACTATTACTCAGATCTATGCAGTTCGTATCGTACAACCCCCCCTGACTTTTCTCCCTATTTCAAAGACATAGCATTACGGTGGCTACTTGACTCTCAGCGCGAATTCCTCATGGCTCCGTTTGAAGATGACGAACTACAAGAAGCCATCATGCATATGGCCTCCTGGAAGGCGCCCGGCTCTAATGGACTACCCATTGATTTTTATAAAATGTACTTTAACCAATTGCTCCCCGTGCTTAAAGAGGTTTTCCTAGAGGCCCACGAGACATTGATTTTACCTGGCTCCATGAGGGAAGCACTCATTACGTCATTATTGAAATCAGGCAAACCCGGCAGACCGTTGCGAGTCATACAGACCGCTGTCCCTAATCAATACCGATGAAAAAATCCTGGCCAAATTGATTGCAAATCAGCTTAGCCTCCTTAGGGACAAGCTTGTCCTCCAAGACCAAGCCGGGTTTATACCTGGCAGGGCCACATCCCACAATCTCAGGACCCTTTTTTCCATTTTGCAGACAGTAAACCCACGGCTGCAACTAATAGCGGTGTTCCTTGATGCCTCAAAGGCTTTTAAATCGGTAGAATGGGACTACCTATTCACTGTACTACAAAACATGGACCTTCCTAATGTTTTCGTAACATGTATTCGACTCCAAAAACCTCGCCTACGGCTAAAGTCCTAATTAATGGACATACGTTCTCTTCCTTTTCCCTATCTCGTGGTACGCGGCAGGGGTGCCCACACTCACCACTTTTATTTGCTGTCATTATGGAACCCCTGGCTGCAAAACTCAGACAGCATTATAGTCATGTAGGACTCCGTTGTTTCCTTCGCCTGATACTCATATCCCTATACGCCGATGATGTGACCCTCTACGTTAAAGACCCGCAGCATAATCTTAACCCACTATTACGTGAGTTTGTCAAATTCGGGGGATAATCTGGAGTCCAAATTAATTGGATCAAGTCACAATTATTTCCGCTTACCGACTCAGTTGTTCCCTTCGACACAGACTTCCCATTTGCGTGGTGTACAGAGGATGCTAAATACCTAGGGATCCGCATCACAACTGACCGGGACGCGTTAATGCGCATTAATTATGGCTGTGCAATGGAGCATATTACGGGCTGCATTACTCGATGGATTGCCCTTCCCTTAACCATGGCCGGGCGCATCTCCCTGATAAAAATGGTGATACTCCCCAAATTTTTATACCTTTTTTTAAACATTCCCTATGACCCTGGGAGGCACTTCTTTGCCACTCTGCACTCAGAGCTGATTCAAATGGTGTGGGGCGGAAAACAGCCACGCATACAATGAAACACGCTAATGCGGCCCTACTCCCAGAGAGGGCTTGATATTCCTAATTTCGAGCTCTATTACCTATGTGCTCAGGCGCACTACACCCATTACTGGTTCCACCCCCCTCGCTATACACCTCACGTAGCCACCGAACATTGGCTTGCTGACCCCATCCCTTTAGATGGAGTCATTCTTTCCTCCACCATGCCTTGAGACCGCAGCCCGACTTCTGTGGATTGTACGCTCACTGCCTGGTCCCACATCCTTGACCGAATGCGCGCACCCACCCTCTACTCCCCTCTACTCCCCCTCACATACCACCCGGGCATATCGCTGTTACAAGAAGGTCTCTTCAAAACTACTGAGAGTAAACGTAATATCCGCTGCTGGGGAGACCTCTACAGTAATAGCAAGTTCTGTACCCTTCAGCAACTATGCCCTGATCCGCCACCATCCACTATGGAAACTTTCTTATACGCTCGTCTCCGCCATGGTATTCAAGCTAGCAGCGACGTTTTCCCTTCTGAACCTGCGATATTTGCTCCCCTACACACTGTCTTACATGCCCCCACTGCTTCACACTTGGTGTCCAAACTCTACCACAGTTTATATGGCGACACTGAATATCCTCCTTGCCCAACACGGGCTAAATGGTCGGCTGAGCTCGGCAAGAACTTACTGATGAACAATGGCTTTATTGCTGTAAAAAGACGGAACAGATATCGGCTAATAGCAGGCTCCGTGTTATACATTATAGATTCCTACATCGCAGCTACTACACCCCAGTGAAGTTACACAAATTTGTCTTGATATATACACACCGGTGTAATAGATGCAAAATGGAACACGCTGACTTTCTTCACCTAGCCTGGGACTGTCCTGCTATCCATGCTTCCTGGGGTGATGTCTTTACGGCCCTAGACTCTATGGTCTCGACGCCCCTCTCGAGATCTCCACTACTGGCTCTCTTGGGGTCAAGTATCGGAAATTTGTAACATTCTGCCTCGCTCTGGCTAAACCGCGTGTGGCCTGTCGTTGGGGTAGGGGTCGGGCACCCAAATTTAAAGATTGGCTCTCAGACATGATCCTCTGGCAAGATCAACTTTGCACATACGCTGAACTGCTCTCCCATTCCTCTCGACCTTGTGACATTTGGGGCCTATTACAGACATATTTATTGGAACATCCCCACACAGATGAGGTCCAGTCTTCAGAGAGTTAACATACATTCCCAAGGCTCCCACTCCATATGGACTGTCTTGTCCCTTCCTGCTGTGGCCCCTGCTGGACAATGTCTCTCTTATTCATATACTGCCGATCCCCCTGGCGTCCCCATCCTCTTATAGGGTGCAATGGCAAAACCATGGTGTCCTGATTGGTGCTTGCATTTTTGTAACTCGTGTTGCATAACAGTCCGCACTGCTAATCTATGTACATGTCGAACTGCATTTCTGTATCCCGATGTGTCTCTTGCTTTGCATTCCAATTTTCCCCAACCTTGTCTCCTTAACAGATATTGAAGCCTGATTGTCTGTTTTCGATTGAAAAAATTTCAATAATGAAAGTTTAAAAAACAACAGTATTCAAACTTTTCAGTAATAATCAATGAAAGGGAATAAAGAGAAAAAAGGACAAAGAACATGAATCAATGACACACCACATTTAAATCAATCAAAGTCTGTATTTAAGGAACCGTCCATGTATTCTTTTACATTTTATTGTGTCGAACTGACATTAGAAGGATGTCAGAGTTAATGAACATACACTTTGTTCCAACGGCGCAAGTGCTATGGTGAATATACCCTGTTCACATTTATCACTTTTATTCGCACTTTTTTCACCACAGCACTTGCGTCGTTGGAACAATGTGTATGTTCATTAACTCTGACAGCCTTACCAGCGTCTGGCCACGATCGTGGTGATCCACAAGGAGGGGAGACCCCGTGAGCGGGTCACATCCTATAGGCCTATCTCGCTCTTGAACGCGGAGCCCAAAATCCTCGCCAAGGTGCTGGCCAACCGGCTGGTCGGCGTGGTGGGCGATTTGGTCCACCAAGACCAGTCCGGCTTCATACCCCATCGCAACACGGCCCTTAATCTGCGACGCTTGCACGGGGTGCTCGCGCGTGTCCCGTTCGTGCGGGAACCGGCCATCTTGGCGTCCTTGGACGCCACCATGGCGTTTGATACGCTCGAGTGGCCATACATTTGGGCGATGCTGGCGAAGTTTGGCTTCGGACCGGGCTTCATCAGCTGGGTCAAGTTGTTGTATTCCGGCCCATTGGCGCAGGTGGTGGTGAATGGACGAGTTTCGGCCCCATTCGCACTGGGACGGGGCACGCGACAGGGTTGCCCCCTGTCGCCTCTCCTGTTTGCACTGGCCCTGGAGCCCCCGGCGGAGTGGCTGCGGTGGCACCCTTCCATCTGTGGTCTCCGCTGGACCCCCGAGCATGAGGACCGTGTGTCCCTCTACGCTGATGATATCCTTCTATATCTCGCCTCCCCGCGTAAATCACTGATCGTCCTAGTTGATGTTTTGCGCTCATTCGGTCGCAACTCAGGCCTCGTCATCAACTGGGCGAAATCCTGTGTATATGTGCTTGCCGGGGAGGCTCCGGTCCTACCACGGGACTGTCCGATCCAGATTGCCTCCCAGGGGTTTCGGTACCTGGGTATATATATTACTCTGGACCCGGAGGCCCGCTACGAGCGGAATTTGCTGCCCCCCCTCCAGCGCTTGAAGGAGGACGTGGTGCGTTGGCGGCGTCTGCCGCTTTCGCCGCTCGGCCGAGCGGCCTTCTTTAAGATGATGTCGTTGCCGCGCTTTCTGTACGCTCTCCAGAACACTATGGACTTGGTCCCGGCGCGCTACTTTCGTGAGGTGGAGAGTTTGCAGCGTCGCCTGTTCTGGGACGGGAGGCCACGTATTGCCTTGGCTAAATTGACGCTCCCGTGGTACGATGGGGGGGTTGCCCTCCCGGATATTAAACGGTATTACTGGGCCTCCCAGCTAGCTGCGATTAATCATGGCCTTTACGGGCCCGCCCTGAACCCGGCATTTGAAATGGACAAGATGCTCCTGCCCGGTGGCGACTATAATCGAGCGCTCTACTCTGGCGCGCCGGACCCTCGCCTGACGGGACCGACGCGTGTCATGGTGCGTGTATGGCACGCGGCTAACGCAGCTATGGGGTGGAAGGACCGTTTGACCCGGGCGTCACCGCTATATGCGTCTGCGAGGTTGGGCTCCCTGTGGACCTCGAAGGGCTTCGAGAAGTGGGACACGATCGGCATCAGCACAGTGGGAGATCTCTGGACGAGGGGGGGATTCAAAACTTTCGAGACGCTGCAGACGGAGTTTCAGTTGCAAGGCAGTGAGTACTTTCGGTACTTACAAGTCCGCCACGCGCTGGGCTCCGTCTTCCCGGATGTCGCGTCCATTCCGGAGTCTTCCCCCCTGGAGGACAGAGTGCTGGATGGCCATGTCCCAGACAGCACGATCTCCCTTATATATAAAAAACTGATCAACGACCGATCGGGCCTGCTGACTGGCCTCCGCGAGGCCTGGGTTGCCGATGGGCTGGAATTGGACGACGAGGACTGGATTTCCGCGGTGGCCTCTCCGAAGGAGGTGGCCATCCCGGCTCGCCTTCGCTTCGTCCAGCTTAAGATCCTCCACCGGGTTTACGTGACGGGGCCAAGGCTTCTACGTATGGGCTTTGCTGAGGATGGACTGTGTAAGCGTGGCTGTGGTGCTTTGGCAACTTTCTTGCATATTCTGTGGGAATGCCCAAAGGTGGAGCGATTCTGGCGTGGTGTGCACGAGGTCCTGCGAGTGGTTACGCGTGTCGCGCTGTTGCCTGAAGCGAGGAGATGCTTGCTGAATGTGTGGGAGCCAACTGACTACTCGGTTCCGCAGACGAGGTGGGTGACTCTGGGATACATGATAGCTAAGCGTGACATTGCTCAATTGTGGGGATCCCAGAGGCCCCCGGCGGTGTCGGCCTGGAAAGAACACATGGATTGGTGTATGTTTCGTGAAAAGGTGGTGTATGTTGCGAGGGGTAAGCCTGGGGCGTGGGTGAAAATCTGGGGCCCCTGGAACGCCTATCGCGGGGGTATTTGCGAGCCGCCACTGCTGCCGGCTGCCTCACCAGCTCCGTCCCCCTAGCCGACCCCCTCCCCCAGCCACGGGCACGTGGTTCCCCAGTCCCTGATCTGTTCTCATTCCCCTCTTCAGAGTTTGGCGATTGGTTGGGGTCCCCCACTTAAGGAGCGCGTGCTGTCACTTGGGATTGCGGGTTGCCTTGCGGGTGTGGTTTTTTGTGTTGTTGTGTTTCGACAAAAGGAAACCGTATTGTGGGTCTGGAGTTATGTGGCCTGCACTACTGATATCTCCTGATTTACCTTTTTGCACCGCCAAGAGATTTTTCTGTATATATGTCATATGCTTCTGCCACTCTAGCGGCCGGCCAGACGGTTGTAGGCCCATACCTGTAACTATTTGAGATTGCAATAAACGGTTTCAAAAAAAAAAAAAAAAAAAAAACAACAAAAAAAAACTCTGACAGCCTTCTAATGTCAGCTCGACACCATAAAATGTAAAAAAATATATGTATGGTTCCTTAAATACAGACTTTGATTGATTTAAATTTGGTGTGTCGCTGATTCATGTTCTTTGACCTCTTTTTTTCCCCTTTCATTGATTATTACTGAAAGGTTTGAATACTGCTGTTTTGTATTGGTTATAATTGAGTATACCAAGAATCAATTTTGTTACCCGACTTTCTCCCCATTCTTGTACACCAAGGTTCTGAGGGGCACTGGGTCACCCCATTATTCTAGATGTATCACAGTAATCCTTAACATTCCTTCCAGCATGCTTCTGGGCTTTTCCATTGACTGGAGTCAAGATAGAGTAGTGTCTTTGTGCCTGGTCTGTACTTTGTGTCTGGTCTGTATTCTGTGTAGCGATTGAGATTGGTGGTAATTTCAATTGGTTTAATATGCAGTAATGTTGTTTGGTTATGATTGAGTGAGCAGTATTTTTCACAAGAGTGAATGGCTGTACATTAGTCAGCTGGTTGTTAGTGGGTTTGTTGGTAGATGGCCATACTGAATGGCTCAGGTGCTGGGTTTTGTGGGTGAGGGCTTAGTTGGGCTGCCTTAGGTTTTCTCTTGTAATTATGAGCTTTGAGCTGTGTGAGTAGTGTGCTGTATTGGCATGAAACATTGCGAGGTCACTAGATGGCTATGGCGATGTGTTTCACTTTCTAATTGTTGTGCTAAAAAATAAAAGGCAAGCACTCCTTACTGAAGATGTTCAGCATTGAACGAGCTGCAAATGCTTTCCCAATTCGTATTCTATAAGAATCTTTCTAAATTGTCTGTCATCATTATTTTCCTAATAGCATCCATTTAAATGAGTCGACATCCACTGTTTCTTCACTGATATTGTATTATTCCTAACCCATCTGAACAGTTTCATCAGAATCATACATTTACGTTTTTCTAACACATTTTATTGCTTTTAATAAAGGTGCATCATTACAGGAAATGATACACCATTGTAACAGCTCCGGCGTGAATGTTCCCTCCGTTTCCCTCCCCTAGCTCCCCTCTTGCGGAATCATACATTTCTAATTGTTTAATGTATTCAAATGTTAAAACATTAAGAGTATAGACACTAATTTATTTAAACCTCCTAAAAAAATGTGCTGTGTTTGATGTTTCCAACGACCTACCTAGACTTATAAAGATAACAAAAATTCATAGTTACAGTATATAAATATAATTCAGTCAACACCAGTAGCATGTGTTGATGACAGCCTGAAACATATTAAGGAGCATGACGAAAGTAAATGGGTCTGGCACTGGCGCTGCGCCAACCCTTCTCACATGTTGCTGTCTCTGTTGGGCTGGTTAAGCATCTTGCATTTTTTTTGCATTTTTTTGCACAGCGACTGTGCAGTCTCAGCTACTGCTGCAATGTGGAGCCAGATCACCAAACCCCTCAATGTACAATCAATGTAAGGTACAAGGCCACCCTCTGGTATGGATGTGACCACAAATGTACAAACCTTGACGTGTACCTTGCTCCAGGATGCAGGGACACATGTGTTACGAAACTCCACGCTGATGTTTGTGTACAGTCACATGAAGGATGCTGGCTAACATTTTGATGCACAATTTAGGTGTATCTTCTAAAGCAGAAATAGAACAGTGTACAACCACCGCAAGGTTGCTAAATCACCCCTGGGTGCACGTGCGACCCTGGCATCTGAAGGCCTATGTGGACAGCCATTCCAGGTGCTCACTGTTCTGTGTAAATATTTGATTAGACCCTAGCAAACTTCTATGGTCAGTCATCCTCATGCTGCAGGTTGAGGCATATGTGTAACATGAACCACAGTACGATTGCTTCCAACTACCTTTCGGGTGCTAACTCAATCCCTTGTGCATGCATGTGCTCCTTCCAAAAATCTATGTGCAGTTACTTCCATGGCCATGCTTATTTATTTGGAAAACATTAGTAAACAGATTCTGGGAAATTTATGTCTTGGAAAGTGTATTATTAGTAGTGGTAAATATGTATCTACCACTGGCAATAGTGTAGCTAACACAATATATGGCTGAGAATAAGTCTCAGAAAATTATTCCCATGCTCAACCCTTGGTAGCTTGGCTGCGAGCAGGAAGGCTTAACTTCAAAGACAGATATGTAAAGCATTGAAAAACACCAATTCAGTAAATAATTAAGACACAACACTCAATAACAAGCATTGAAAATGCAATAGGTCTCGCCTTTGATTAAGTTAAAGCCATTTGCTTTGCTAATGGTATTCTAAGGCAAAGCAAATGGCTTTAACTGAATCAAAGGCGAGACCTATTGCATTTTCAATGCTTGTTTCCTTTGTAATCAGTTTTCATGATGTTTGCTCACAGCAGGGTAGGTACCTGAGACAGCCTTTTAGGCTTTTCAAAATATTCAGGACATAAATAAATGCCACTCGCAGCAAGAGATAGCCAAGAAGTTTCCACAAGAAATGGAAGCGAAAGAAAAGTGGTGGCACTGAATAATGACGTGCTCGTGGTCTAGCGCCACAGCCATGCGTTCCACGCTTCCCAGATGGTCCCTTCTAGAGCAGAGGCCTTGACCAATGGCTCTCCAATGGCTGCTTTAAGACTTTGGAACTGTGGTATGCAAAATATAATTATTTTTATGTTCACGATCAAGCACAGGAACCCCGAATAGGCTGTTCCTTCATCATGCTGCCACCCACGGCTTTGGCTTCTTATCGCTGCTGTGCGACTGCAACTGGAGGGGAAATGCGACTTCCGCGACCGCATCGCGGCTGCGTGTCCATTCAGGTCTCACCTTACTGGCACTGGAACAGATAAACCAACATTCTGACTGTTGGACAATCGAAGTCTGCGGAGGCATTAACCCACTCCTGCCTGAGGCGGACCATGGTGAACTGTGAGAGGTCCGTATTGAGATACCACTAAAGACAATAGTTCGGCGGAATATTAAATCGAGAACAACATATACATATTTATATTTCCATTGTAGCAAAAATGTGGTCCAAAACAACGTCCTTTAGAGCAAATGTCACAATAAACGCACTTTCACACATGTTTAAATACATTTTAAAGGTACAAAATCTATTGCATATGCTACAGGAAAGCAAAACGGTCATTAGACGAGCAATGATCAAAGTAAACAGATATTGCGTATTACAGTTGCTTTACATGTGGAAACAGCTCTCTGTGTCATGAAGCCTCTTCAAATGATTTTACCTTGCTCTATAAATTTTTATCCCAGGCATCTTTGCATCTTGGGAGGGGGGGGGGGTGTACGGTGCATGTGTGTGTGTCTCTCTCACATGATAAAACAAGCGTGGCCCGTCATGGGACGTGAACAGCTCTTTACAGGGCGGACAGAAGATGTGCACGCGGGGACTGCCTTTACTAGCGGCAGAAAAAAAAGTTCTCAGTGTATCACGCTGCCAGTAAAGCATCCAATCCCCGCGTGCACATCTTCTGTCTAGTTTGTCTCCCCGCGTGCACGCTGGAATCGTATTGATTCCAAAAGGCCTCTGCATGGCAGTGCAGCGCATGCGCTGCTTTCGCCAGGCCGAGACCTAAAAATCCAATACCAATTTATAAGGAAATATTTTTTACTTTAAAATGACACCAAAATGAAAAAATCCAATGTAAGGAACCGGAGATATGAAATTTTAAAGATATAGCACTTTATAGCACATAGAAACCTATAGCCCCTATTGGGACTTCTGGTCGTGCTAGACTGGGACAAAGTCAAAGTTTCTAGTCTAGCTGACCGCGATGGAGCCCTGCGAGGCTACCCCTCACGGTAGGTATCGGTCAAAGTTTTTACCTTCTGACTAAGAACCTTTTCTGGAGCTTTTCTTCCCAGGGTCCCTCGAAGATCTCAGCCAGTACGGATTCGGTGAGGGTTCACTGGCTTGCTTGCCTTGTGACGAGCACCCAGTCAAACTTATGGAAGTCAGAGCTCTGGAGCTTTCCAACAGAATGAACCAGAGATCCGGGATGGCTTGCGGTTGAAGGTGGGTGGCTGGGCTCTTGCGATTGCTCCTGGTCTCCTTTTCTATGTTCGGACTTAGAAAATTTCATTAAGCTTTTTCTCACGGGGTCCCTCAATGCTCTTCAGCAGGCCCGATTCGGTGAGAGTTTGTGGGCTTGGGGTTTGACTAACTGCCGGTCAAATTCTGGAAGTCAGACTTCCAGAGCTTTTCAGCGGGATGAACCTGGAGGGCAGGTCGGCTCCCTGTTGAGGATCACCGCCTGGCTGGCCAGGTCAAATCGGTCCACTCCTAGAGCTTTTTTCCAAAGCTGCTCCAAAGTTCTCCAAACTTCTGGAACTTTTTCCTGAAATTTATTTGAGCGTCCCAAAGTGTCTAAAACTTACTCCACGGGTGTGGAAGCACGAAGACGGTCCTTGAAAGTTTGGGACTTCAATTCCCAAAATGCACGTGAACAAAACCTTTACAAATCCACTGGTAGTACTCCTGACTGGGGCTTCTTGGTGGTGATGGCCCAGGTGAGCTCTGTTAACATGTAGCTTGCAGGTCCTGGTTGGTGCAAATAAACTTCTCAGCATGGACCCTTCTTCTGCCTTTATTTTCAAGCAGTAGATTTGAGAGGCACTGCCCCTATTAGATACTTATTCAGTGTTCTCTAGACTCACACATGAGGGCACTCCTGTCCAATGAGGTGTAGGACAACACCCCAGATCATGACCATTTCCTTCAAAGTGTGGCATACTAGTCTCCCAGAAAGTACTATTTCTCCAAAATTCAATATGGCTGAAGTCTCAACAGAGGCAAGAGCTGGCTAAACCAACCTCCAAGATGGCCCATTTCCATAGACTCCCTCCCCCCTGGCATCAGCACATTCCTTCCTTAAGCCTGCCATCTGGCTGGCTTCGGAGGGTAGGGGCATACACAAAACTGGTTTCTTCTACCTGTCTCCTTATTCTTTTGAAGATCATGGTTTACGACCCCTTCTCCTTGCTCTGCAATTCCTATGTAGCAGAACCCTCTCCTCCCAGAATGGCTCTTTCACTCTAGGGGTTACTTATCACCTCATCACAGCGGCCTGGCTAATCCACTTAACTCTGACCAATCAGGGCAGATCACTGGAGAGCTGTATTTTGGCTTACAGACAAGAAAGTCTTATATCTTCTTGTCTGTACTTTTTTGGATAAATTCAACAATAGCATATTATTGACTTTATCGATACCATTCTAGTAAGTCCTTGAATGGTATTTCTTGGCAGGAATTAATAATTAATAACTTCTTGTCATGTTAACCTATGTGGCTGGAGATCTGCAATGGGGAAAATGAACTGGACAATTTCTCCAACACCAAGGTTTAAACAACATATTTTATAAGGAAGCTGCCTATATCTACAGACCCACCCACCCCCGGAACACCTAGGAGAGACTTTAGGGGTTCTGAATATGTAACCATATTTCAGATCCTCACTCCACAGTGCTCCTAGCACAAACGTCCATTTTGGGAAGCACTTTACTACAATGAGGGAAGTGAAATGTGCAATTTCACTAAACCCGAGGCATATAAAACCTATTTTATAAGGGTCCTCCTTATAAGTACCTGACCCTCAAACACTGAGAGACCTAGGGGAGACCCAGGGGGTACCTAATATGCCAGAATATTGCAGTTTATTAATTTTAAGTGCCTCAAACACCAAAGTTGCGTTTGGGCACAATTTACATGCCAAAAAAGTCCTGCAACACAGGGCTGCTTTTAAAGTGACCTCAGGCCTCAGCAGTGCACACATGCAAGTGCAGAAAGGGCTGCGGGCCTCTAAACTGCCATTCCCTATTATATACCAAGTACTTAAAGGTAGTTTTAATCCCCTTGCTCAATTACATACTAGGGTCTTATATGGGATGCCATGCCAATCATAGGGGTACCTTAACTTATAGAGTACCCTAGTGTATGTAGGGGTTTTCACTGTATTCTAAGTGTGCTTTCAGCATAGCACTAACCCTGGGCCTGGTTAGACAGAGCCCAGGGACAGTCAGAGTCAGTTACCACCAGCACCTGTCAGCAAACAAAATGGGGGTGCCGAAGGCACAGGATGACTTTGTAACACTATGCATACAGCCTTTTACTTCAGTGGATGTACCTAACTATTATTGAGGTAAGTAATTGTTGTAAGCTGTGACATAACTCAATACTCACTATACTCCCCTGATCTTGAAGTAACACAATTTTGAATACTCACTATACTCCCCTGTTCTTGAAGTAACACAATTTTGAACTACCTGCTTCTGCTATCTAGGCCATACTCAGATACCATTTGGTCAAGACCTAAAAGACAGAGCAGCTGTATGGTTTGCTAAAGACATCTTGGGGACATTCAGAAAGCTGACCTAGGAATGAATTCCGCTCATTGCTTACCATTGGCTTTGTGGTTTGTATCTCACATTTTCTGGCTTTCTATTTGCTGGCTTTATTTGCTTCAGGCTGTCCAGCTTGAGTTTGTTCCTCCCGTTGCATAAACCTTGTTTACTGTATTCTTCCATGAACTCGATTTCTGTAAACAAGCCTTTAAATCTTGTTCTTATCTCGTCACATTTGCTGTGCATTCAAAGACTGAGGTCAAATGTCAAGCTCTGTCTTCCAGGGAGCTTTTCTTTCTCTGGCTTCAAAGTGGGAGAATTTATGTGACAATCCTTCGAGTACCCATGTAAGAGAAGAGGGTGTAGGATGTTTTATTTCTAGCACATTCCCCCAAAAATGAACTATGCTGATGTTTCAGAATATATCAGAATTAATAGAAACAAAGCAATTTTTTTTGTAATTTTGAAGTGTTGAGGAAACAAATATTTGAATAAAATCAAAACATATCAATACACTAGGTGATTGCATTGGCACACATTATCATTTGTGTGCAGTAAAACCGTTTAAGTAAAACCATACTCGGTGCAAATGTAATGGTCATTTCAATTGAAAATGTGTTGTCTGTAATGGCTACCACACCATGCATATTCCAGACTATGCTACTCCACTGCACTTCACTCTATGCCCTTCCACTCTATGCCACACCAGTCAATTTTACGACCCTCCACTCTACGCCCCTCCACTCTAAGACACTCGACAACACACCACGGCAGTCGACTCCACACCACTTCAATCTACTCCACTCACTCCATGACACAACACGCCACTCCATGCCCCTCCACTTACACCACTCCAATCTACCACACTTCACTCCAATCTATCCCACTCCACTGTACAACAATCTACTCCACTCCATTCCAAGCTACCCCACTCCAGTCCAATCTACCCCACTCCACTCCACTCTACTCCTCTCCACTCTACTTAATCTAACCCAATCAACTCCACCCCACTCCACCCCAATCTACCACGATCCACTCAAATCTACCCCGCTGTGCTCCAATCTACCCCAGTCTACCCCACTCTACTCCAATTCATTCCAATGTACCCCAATCCACACAACTCCAATGTACCCCAATCCAAACCACTCCACTCCAATTTACCCCATTCCACTATACTCCACTCCAATCTACCCTAGTCCAATTAACCCCACTCTATTCCAATTTACCCCACTCCAAACTCCATTGCAATCTATCAAACTCCTCTTCACTCTAATCTGCCCCACTCTGATCCAATCTACCCCTCCCCACCACAATCTATCACACTCCAATCTACCCAAATATACCCCAATCCACTTCACTCCAATCTACCATACTCCACTTAAATCTACCAATCTCCACTCCAAACTCGCCCACTCCACCCGAATCCACCCCACTCCAATCTACCCCATCCCACTCAAATCAACTCTACTCCAATCCTACCCTCCCCAATCTACTTTACCCCAATCTACCCAACTTCACTCTACCCCTATTTATGCTACTCCAATCTATTCCACTCTACTTCAATCTACCCCACTCTACCCCAATCCACCCCCCCACACTGCAGTCTAAGACACTCCTCTCCACTCTACCCCACTCAAATCCACCCCACTCCACTCTACCCTAATCTATCCCACTACACTCCAATTTACCCCACTCCTACACCACAATCTACCCCACTCCAATCTACTACAATCTGCTACACTCCACATCAATCTACCACTCTCCAACCCACCCAATCAACCCCACTCCACTATACTGCACTCCACTCTACCACCCTCCACTAGTATAGGTAGGGGGTTTCACTGTATTCTGTGTTTTCAGCATACCACCAGCCCTGGGCCTGGTTAGACAGAACCCATGGATAGTCA
This sequence comes from Triturus cristatus, assembly GCF_964204655.1. NCBI lineage: Eukaryota > Metazoa > Chordata > Amphibia > Caudata > Salamandridae > Triturus > Triturus cristatus. The sequence continues at coordinate 1,057,216,494 of NC_140584.1, read as the reverse complement.
GAGTCAGTTACCACCAGCACCTTTCAGCAAACAAAATGGGGGTGCCCAAGGCACAGGATGACTTTGTAACACTATGCATATTGCCTTTCACTTCAGTGGATGTACCTAACTATTATTGAGGTAAGTAATTGTTGTAAGTTGTGACATAACTCAATACTCACTATATTCCCCTACTCTTGAAGTAACACAATTTTGAACTACCTGCTTCTGCTATCTGGGCCATATTCAGATACCATTTTAGGTCAAGACCTAAAAGATAGAGCAGCTGTATGGTTTGCTAAAGACATCTTGGGGACATTCAGAAAGCTGACCTAGGAATGAATTCCGCTCATTGCTTACCGTTGGCTTTGTGGTTTGTATCTCACATTTTCTGGCTTTTTATTTGCTAGCTCTATTTGCTGCAGGCTGTCCAGCTTGAGTTTGTCCCTACCGTTGCATAAACCTTGTTTACTGTATTCTTCCATGACCTCGATTTCTGTAAACAAACTTTTAAATCTTGTTCTTATCTGTCACAATTGCTGTGCATTCAAAGACTGAGGTCAAATGTCAAGCTCTGTCTTCCAGGGAGCTTTTCTTTCTCTGGCTTCAAAGTGGGAGAATGTTTGTGACAATCCTTCCGAGTACCCATGCAAGAGAAGAGGGTGTAGAATGTTTTTTTTCTAGCACATTCCCCAAAAAATGAACTATGCTGATATTTCAGAATATATCAGAATTAGTAGAAATGAAGCAATTTTGAAGTGTTGTGGAAACAAAGATTTGACAAAAATCAAAACATATCAATACACTAGGTGATGGCATTTGCACACATTATCATTTGTGTGCAGTAAAACCGTTTAGGTAAAACCATTTTCTGTGCAAATGTAATGGTCATTTCAATTGAAAAGGTGTTGTCTGTAATGGCTACCACACCATGCATATTTCAGACTATGCTACTCCACTGCACTTCACTCTATGCCCTTTCACTCTATGCCACACCACTCAATTCTACGACCCTCCACTCTAAGACTCTCGACAACACGCCACGCCACTCGACTCCACACCACTCTAATCTACTCCACGACACGCCACTCCATGCCCCTCCACTTACACCACTCCAATCTACTACACTTCACTCCAATGTATCCCACTCCACTGTACAACAATCTACTCCGCTCCAAGCTACCCCCACTCCAGTCCAATATACCCCACTCCACTCCACTCCAATCTTCTCCACTCCACTCTACTCAATCTAACCCAATCAAGTCCACCCCACTCCATTGTACCCCATTCGACCCCAATCTACCACAATCCACTCAAATCTACCCGCTGAGCTCCAATCTACCCCAGTCTACCCCACTCTACTCCAATCCATTCCAATATACCCCAATCCACACAACTCCAATGTACCCCAATACAAACCACTCCACTCCAATTTACCCCATTCCACTATACCCCACCAACCCAATCTAACCTAGTCCAATTAACCCCACTCCATTCCAATTCACCCCACTCCAAACTCCACTGCAATCTATCCAACTCCTCTTCACTCTAATCTGCCCCACTCCGCTCCAATCTACCCCTCGCCACCACAATCTATCCCACTCCAATCTACCTAAATATACCCCAATCCACTTCACTCCAATCTACCATACTCCACTTAAATATACCAAACTCCACTCCAAACTCACCCACTCCAATCTACCCCATCCCACTCAAATCAACTCTACTCCAATCCTACCCTCCCCAATCTACTTTACCCCAATCTACCCAACTCCACTCTACCCCTATTTATGCCACTCCAATCTACTCCACTCTACTTCAATCTACCCCACTCTACCCCAATCCACCCCACCTCACTGCAGTCTAAGACACTCCTCCCCACTCTACCCCACTCAAATCCACCCACTCCACTCTACCTAATCTATCCCACTACACTTCAATCTACCCCACTCCTACACCACAATCTACCCCACTCCAATCTACCACAATCTACACCTCTCCACATCAATCTACCACACTCCAATCCACCCAATCAACCCCACTCCACTCTACCGCACTTCACTCTCCACCCTCCAATCTATCTAAATTTTCACCACTCCACTTCGCTCCAATCTACCCCACTCCAATCTACCACACTACACACATAACACATATCATATGTATTTGTAAAGCGCACGTTCAACCAAGGGTATCTTGGCATTGAATGACAGATGTTTATTGCTCCACTCCACTCAAATCTACACCACTCAACTCAAATCTACCCCACTCCAATCATCCCTCTTCAATCTACCTCACTTTAATCTACCACACTCCAATCTACCCCTCTCCATTACAATCTACCCTACTCTAACCCACCCAATCTACCCCACTCCACCCTAATCTACCCCGCTACACTCCATTCCAAACTACCCCAATCCACTCTTCCCCAATACATCTCACTCCTCTCCAATCTCGAATCCGCTCTAATCTATCCAGTTCCACTCCACCCCACTCCGGTATACCCCACTTCACCCCAATCTACTCCACTCCACCCCAATTCAATCTACCCTGCTCCCCCACTCCAATCTACCCCTCACCAATCTACTCTACTCCAATCGACCCTACTGTACCCCAACCTACTGCACTCTACCCCCATCCACCCCACTAGAGTCAGCCCCACCCCATCCCAATCTACACCACTCAAACCTACCCCATTTTGCGTTGAGAGGAGTTTAAATTCATAAATGAAGATATTTTGTGAACGCTGTACCGTTCATTTAACTTGGGTGGCCCAAACGAAGAAGGTTACAAGAGTCCAAAGCAGGCCGGAATATAAACAAACCATTCGGAGAGAATAAATCTACGGATTTATACCTTTGACAGCCAATTAAAAGGTGACACTGTTCTCGCTCAGGCTGCAGAGCCACTCCAATGGTTGTGTGCTTCGGCAGCCGGATGCGCTCGGCGCCTGCGTCACGCGAGAGCGTGCTGTGCGGAGTTATTTCAGGTTATGTCCTGACGTTGATCTCGCGCTTCCACATGGCTCCTTCCTGCAGCCGCGAGGAATGGTGGGGATGAGCAGTATCACCTGCAGCTGCTGGCTGCGCTGACGTCAGCAAGGAGGGCGGCGAAGGGGCATGCATGTGGAAAGGTGAGAAATGCTACAATGATTCCAACGAACAGACTCGGCAGGCGTTTTAAGTACTCGCTCTGGAGCTAAAAAAATAAGAATATGCTTTTCTTGTCTTGAGGCCTGAAATGCTCCTGTCTGTTCTGATTTTTGTTTTGCTTTCATTTGGGGTTCGGATGAGTTTTAGAGCTGTGGATTACAGAATGGCTTTTCTAAAATGAAACTTAAGCAAAGCAGACATAGCAGTAATGAGATTTCTGCAAAAGTATACTCAGAGGTGAGACTTGTTTGTGCCATGGGTCGCAATGTGCCAGGACGTACATGCAAGATGTGGTGGCCCCCTGCATAAAACCTAGGTTCCGAGTGAAAAGATGTAGTTAATAGAAATTGATAGATTATTTGCCATTTTGCATTGCATGGTCCAAGCTAGGGGCTTCTTAAATGGTGTAGTGTCAGAGGAGTTAACAGCTCAACATATCGATGTGAGTGAGTTCATTCTGTAGGCGTGCAAAGAATTTTTTTTACGAGAAAGGTTTTTTAAATTTACCAGTTTTCATTCTCCGTGAAACTTGGAAAGTTTCCTAGTTTACACAATAACAAAACTAATATTTCCTACACCAACAGGGAAACTCTTCAGAAGTAAATCCCCATTCAGAACCCTATATGTAAGGGGACTAGCGAGTTAAATTGTGTGTTCCAAAAAACAAATAGGGGTGTATTCAATTGGATTAAAAAACAATGTTGTTCTAGGTGCTTAATTATTCTTGCAAAAAAATTGGCGTTGCCTCACCTAAGCTACCACCATGAGCCATTGGGTGACAATCCTGCTGGCGACTGCGTTTCATGATGGTCCGAGCCCCTTTTTACAGGGAAAACACTCAGGATTAAGACCCGGAAAACCATGACCCTCCTTCGGTCGCTATTCCATCAAACGCTGTGGAAGAATGCACAACATATACATCCCCTTTAATATCACCCTGCCATGATTGTGTGTGAGGCCCTCAAAAAACTCAAGTGCTCAACTACACTTGTAGCTAAAAATGGGTACAGGTAACTGTGCCAGTACAACTGTAATAGTTCAGACCCTGGTGCATGGTTAAAAACAGAATCACATGTTCCGAGATAATCATGAAAAGCCAACATGTTTCATTGCCATAGGAATTTTAAGGCAATTTTATAAGTGGTAGAGGGTCGACGATCGCTCGTTTTTGCAACGCCCCTTGAGAAGGAAAGATGAACAAATAACTAATTAAAGTGGTCAAAAAATTATGTATAATTTCTGATGTGAAAGAGGTTTAAGAGATAGATAAGTACCACATGTCTGCAGTGCGAGTACATACCAGTGGCCACTGGATTCAATAACTCATGTGGGTTCACACTGCTTATATTGCCCCCTAAAAACAGTCCAAGACATCCTTTATAGTCAGAAAAGCTTATATTCAATAAAGTGGTGCGAGGAGAAACAGACTTGAAGTTACTCCATCGTCAAGCAATAGGCAAATGCCACAGAAGGCACAGATAACCAACATTTCTCTATCGGGGGAGGTAATCATGTAATTTCAACCAAGACAAAACATGCCAATCTGTCCTGTTTCAGTCATGAGGCAGTAACCACACACCGTAGAGGGCACAGATAACCACCATTTCTTTACAGGGAAATTAATCATGTCATTTCATCCAAGCTGGAACATGCCAACCTGACCGGTTTCTAACTCCGGTCGGCTCCCTCTCATGGTCAGCAATAAAGCAAAGAACAAGCACTGAAGGACCTACACCCATTGTTCTTCCTTATTACCTGCGGTGACCGTGGCTCTGCTGTTTCAGGGAATCCACTTTGCGGCCAAACGCCTTCTGAGAGATATTGGCGGTTAACTTCCTGTGGTCCAGTGACTCCCTGGTTAACTAGACCAGCAAACCCATCGGGCGCCATCTTGGGTGTAGCTCGAAACTTGGGGAGGAAAAAAGGGCACCATTTTAACCCGGTTAATTGTCCCATCAAAAAGGGGGCACCCTGACTCTAGCTGCGAATTACTCTAATATTATTTGCTTAACCTCTATCACGTAACAGAGTGACATTTTTAAAATAATACATATTATTCAAAACAGCAGCTTGTTTCATATGTGCCTGGAATATACTTCCGAGGGGAGACCAGAGTCAAATGGCTGTGCAAATCAGGACACTGTTTTAAAGGGTTACATACCCGTCTTACTGTGATACCGGCCACTATAATGAACTGGAAAAAAAGGGTAAAAATTAAGCTGTCAGAAACCCCAGCAGTGTATAGGTATTTATTACTCTCATGATCAGCGCACCATGATCTGAATGCAAGTCAAAGTGCCTTTAAACAGAAGGGAGTCAAGTAAGGAGCTTAAAAAAGGGGTTACCTAAATCCATTTTTACACATAAATCAATGTGTGATTTAATCAGTGGTAATAAGATGGAAAACCCATGCAGATTGGTACCCAGAAACAATATCTAGTTCTTTAGATGTCAACACGGTTCAGATGTATGGTCTAATCTCATGCCACTCAATTAACTCATTAAGGCCATTTTTATCAGTTTCCTCAGCGAAAATCCATCGAGCCTTCCTTTTTGCTAGATTTACTTCTGCTCCGTTTAGCCCCGGTCCTATTTTTCCAGAACCGACTATTTAAATTTCATTGACTCATTCCTCATGTCCTCCAGTTTAGTGGTGAGTTTTCCATTTCTAAGGGTATTGATATGTTCTTGCATTCATACCTTAACCTTTCTGGCAGTCAGACCAATGTAAAAGAGTTCACTTGGACACTTCAACCTGTAGATGACGAAAGAAGAATTGCAGTTTATGATATTATTCTGGAATGAAGCCCTGCCACCACGCAGGGTTCCATTACATCCTTTGTATGTTTTGTCAGTTTACAGACATTGCGTCCCCCACCTGGGAAATGCTCTTTTACTGCTTCCTTACTGCTGGCCAGGATCCAGTGTGGATCAGTTTAGCCTTTAAACTCGCTGATGTCTGAAAGCCAATACGTTGTCTTTGGACATGGCATACAATTAGAAATTGCCAGTGCTGTCTCATGATATTCCGTATTTGAGTGGTCAGCGGCTAATAAGTCATTACTACTCTTATATAATTAGACCTGGGTTTTGTCAATTTGTCAATTAGGGTCTAGCTATGTAATCAAGTGACGACCGGCTGTCCATGTAAATTCAAGTTTGAATCCAAGTTATTTTGCCATCTCAGGAAGCAATTAAGATCAAGTTGGTTCCAGTCAAAATACACAGTACATCTTCAATCATGTATCATTTCCATGAAGTTCGCTGTAATCCATATCGGTTCAACATTGAATATGTAGTGGGACTCAAACAGTCCGACATAGATACAGGCCAGACAGGGAGTGAAATTTGACCTACCGAAGTCCTTGAGACTTAGAGAAATGACTGATTCTTATATTGAAAACAATACCATGTCAGTGCCACCTCAGTGCACTGTAAAACAAAAGTCTGGGCTGTGTTAGAAAACCATTCTTGCACTGCTAAGGCTCTAGCTGCCGCTCCCTAAGGAATGTTTGTATATAGAGACATGATTACTTCCCCTTTAAATAAATGGTGGTTATCTGTGCATTCTGTGGCATTTAGTTATTGCTTGCTTGCTGGGCAGGATTGATTGGCAAGTTTTGTCTTGGACGAAATTACATGATGATTACCTCCCCAATAACTACATTTTGGTTATCTGTACATTGTGTGGCTTGTGCACATTTTTTATTATGAGTGTAGGTCTTTGGAGGGCTTCACACACATTATTTGCTGGGAATTATTGAAAAGGCTTGTACAGGTTGTGTCCTTTCCCCCGGTGTTTGATGGAATAGCGATCGAAGGTCATGGCCTTCCGGGTCATAGTTCCCAGTGTTTTCCCTGCATTAAGGAGCTCCACTGATTATTGTCACCCAACGGCTCATGGTAGCAGCTTATGTAAGATGACTCCAATTTTTTAGCGAGAATAATCAAGCACCTAGAACAACATTGTTTTTTATTGCAATTGTATACAACCCTATTTGTTTTTTGGATCAGATGATTCAACTCACTAGGGCCCTTATAAAGAGTGTATCTGAATAGGAATTTTACTTGTGAAGAGTTTGTGTTAGGGGTGTGGGGAATAGGGGTTTTGTTATTGTGTCTATTTGAGTGGAAGTCTCCTCTTTTTTCTTTATACATCAAATGTAGAGAATAAGGTGGAGTCCAGATCACTGTAGCTTCAAGTCACTTTCAACCTAGAAAGGTTGAATTGTTTAATGCAAAAGCTAGGTCTTTACAGACTTTGTACGTGAGTTCCAGTGCCAACTAAATTAGACGATCCAGCATCCATAGAAAGGAGGTTCTATTTGTGTGCTGTGAGTGTTGGACCAGGCCCTTTTTGTAGGGTCATCCCCCAACTTGTTGCCGTTTTCCCTCCACTTTATGCTCAGTTTCGTTTCTTTTGGCCTTAGGACTCTGTGCACTTTACCATGTCTAACCAGTGCTAAAGTGCTTGTATTCACTTCCCTAAACATGTTTTGATTGGCATGTATCTAATTAGCATATTTAATTTATTTAGAAGTCTTTTGTAGAGTTGTATATCATATACCCAGCTCCTGTAAATTAAATGCTTCAAGTAGGCCTGCAGCACTCAAGTAGCCCTCCAAAACATGTCCCATACCTGCCATTGCAGCCTGAATGCAGTGTCACACTGCCATGTCGACTTGGCATTTAAACTCCCTTGCCAAGCCTTAAACTCCCCGTATATTAGCATATAAGTCACCACTAAGGAAGGCCGTAGGTAGCCCATAGGGCGGGGTGCTGTCTAGTCAAAAAGTTGGACATGTACTTTTAAGTTTTACATGTCCTGGTAGTGAAAAACACCTTAACTTGTTTTTCTCGCTATTGTTAGGCCAACCCATCCCACAGGATAACATTGGATATTCCTTATTGCATTAAAAAAAGCTGTAATTCCTAATTGAGAGGAGTTAGATATATCATGTTTTCTACCTATGTAATGATAAACCCTCTTTAATGCAGAAGTCATATTTTTCATTACAATTTTGAAAATGTCACTTTTTGAAAGATGGCGTTTTCCTGTCCTTAGCCCTTGTGTGCCTGTAGTCCCGGCCTTGGTCACATGACTGGGTGTATCTGACAGTCTTTGTGAATTCCTCCCAGACAGTCACACCATAGAGGGATTAGGTGTGCCTCAATGGACCATCTACTGGCCGGATGAGATGCGGAGCTCAGCACAGCCCCACTTACACCTGAATAGCCTGTGCTTTTCTTTCATACAAAGGGCCTAACAACCCTGTATTCACACTACAGCCAGCCAGCTTGGAGCCAGGGCAGGGGGGTCAGGAAATTCTATGCACTTAACAGAACCAATTCAAAAAAGGGTCTCCCACCATCCACAAGTAGGGCACCATTTAATAAAATTAAGACCTTCAGACCCACTCTTCAGTTCACTAATGGACCTGCATGAGGACTCTCAGGGGAATGCCTACTGCTGTGATCTGCTGTGCACTCTGCCAGACTGCTGGTGTACCTGGAAGGACTGTTTTGCTGCCTGGAGCCTGCCTTGAACCTGCAGAGGCCAGCCCTGCTGTTGAGTCCTGCATCTTCATCTGCATCTAGGTCTACCAGAAGGTACTCCAAGGGTTAGTTTGCTGGCCACCTGTTTAGAGCCATGGCAATATAACAGGCTCCCATCATCTTGAACCAGCACCTGGACCCAGCCTGAGTGAGTTCTGAATTTCCAAGAGGTGTCCCGCCAGTCCTGGACCCTTGGTTGTGGTTCTAAAGGTGCCCAGATGGCCATTTCCCAAAACTGAGGACAAACAAAATTTGGCCATAAAGTGCTCCAGAGAACCAGGAGGAGGCCAGGACTAACATGCTTACCTATCCGCCCGAGGTGAAACGCCGGTTGGATTGACTTTGCGGCTTCTCTCGCTATGTACTTTTCCACAGTAGCAAATCAGTTTAAGTTGTCCTTTGCTAAAGGGCTATCTGACCTTATGGAACTGTCTTTAATATCGTTTTATTTTTCAGCTGTTGGCTCTGAGGCAGTGTGTGCAGGGAGGGTCGGGGCTGGGGTCACAGGGAGGAGTGGTTGTGCCCTTCTAACTGTGCATATCTGTTTGGCACGCCGTCTTAGGGCAGCCAAACATACATGCGCAGTTAGGTTTCTCAACCCGGCTGTATTCTACAGCTGGGTGGAGAAACGGCACAGACTCCCTGTGCCTGAGTGAAGCGTCTAAGCAGCTTGCAAAGGCCAGTCCCGGCACTGCTCTCATAGAATGAGAGCAGCATCTGGATTTTTTGGGGGGTCTGTCCCAGGGACTGTCAGGACTCAGACCAACAGGAGAATAACAAGAAAGCAGCAGGAAAAGCACGTGGTGGCCGCAGGATCAAGTACGTTTAAAAAAATATATTTTTTAATTCAAACCTCCCTGCCGCTGCTGCTACCCTGCAGCCTCCTCCTCACCCCCGCCCCTCCTTCCCCATGGCATATTGGCAGCAGCCATGACTGCACAGTGAGAAAACGTCTGGCCAGGATCCCTCTAGAATGCATCACATCATCAAAGGATATCAAGGTTGATTGCACTCTGTGCCCTAGTCCCACTTTTGCCCCTTGCATCACTTGTTTGACCCTCAATTCACATAGTCTCTATTTCTTTTCACACATGGAATTAGAGCCCCACTAAAACAGTTTTACATTCAAATTTGTGACAGGCATTAAAAGAGTGCATATTATTGATCTGTAAAACACATTTGCCTTCAAGACTGAGTCCACCCACTTTGTTGTCCTTTTTAGGAAGACAAACTCTAAAGAAAGACATTTGTTGGTTAAAATAATGTTCTCTGAAACTGCATAATCTGCCTTGATAAAGACAGTGAATTCCCCCTCCTGCATTAGTATCAGCCCAAAAGCATATTATTTATATTTTATGATACTTAAAAGAAAAGCAATTAGCATACAAATTTCCATTTTTGTGATTTTTGGAGAGACGTTGAGCTTTTCGTAATTAGGCTTGGGATGTAGGTTGGAAGTGACTGCAGTCTGTAACCTCTGTCATTGTTTGGTCCATTTTCAAAGTCCTTTGTTAGCTGTGGTGCAGCTCATCCCAGAGAAGCTGCTTCTGCAGTTATTGCCGTGTCAATTGTTACATCACCCATTGCAAACTAATTGATCACACACTACTTCAGGATTAATCCTGTTTGATTGGTGCAACTGGCCTCCTGACCTGCAGAGGAAAGAAATGAAAGGAAAGCGATCCCTTCAGGATTTATGAAAAGGGACTTTCAACTAAGCTAGTGGTGGAGTGAGGAAGGAGAGTCCTCCTGCTACCAAACTGTTCCCTGTTATCCCCTCAGTTGGCCATAGTCCATTCATCTGTATTACTCCTCCACCTCATCTAGTGGGGGCTGGATCCAGATGTTTATGACAAAGCATGCAAGCTGTATGAGGTCGCATATCCTACAACATCCTATGTAGGCCTTCTGAAGGACATGGGTATGCCAGCTAGACTTGGGGTCGGGCCAGGGAGCTCTGCTTGCTCTCTGGCAGGGATCGGAAAAGACCGCAATCAATACTGGGACATTGCCCTTGGCCCTCCAATTTTAGGAGATGCCACTGAGGTACAGGAAGATATTTAGCAATTGTAACCTGCCTCATCAACGCCGTGCACTAGCCTGCAGGGGAAAAAGAAGAGGCATCTGTGTTCTTTCCAGCCCCAGGCACAGCTGAGGAAGCAGTGACATACTCATGACCCTGCACAGATCTGTGAAGACACAACCACTGCCCAATGCATGTCCAGACAGTGAAGCAGACATTCCATTGACCCTATTCCATCTGAGGTAAATAAGGGCCAGCCCAGGTTGTCAAACATTCTCAGCCACAAGTCATAGCTGGGGGGATGGATAGAGGTGCCCTCAAACCTCTGGCCATGGGTATAACAATGGAGAAAGTCACTGGACGTCAGTCAGTAGGGCCAGTGGCGGATCCTCGTGGTACGAGAACCACACCTCCCCTGCCACTTCAGAGGGGAATAAGAACATGGCTTTGGCGGCCTCTTCTCCTTTCCTGGAGGACCTACAGCAGGTATCCCGGCCAGAGTAAAGTCTTGACTATGTTTATGTTATGGTATGGTGTTCTATATTGTGCTATGTTATGCTATGTTACATTACGATACGTTACTTTACGTTATGTTGCCATGCCCATGACTTCAAGACTAGCCCCTAGCTTGGTAAGTCCAAATTACATACCAAAATAGTGTAGCCAGCAGAGAAAGTGGCACAGTTTCTAGATACAGGTTAGACTGGAAAGTCAGTTGGCAATTTGCCATCGCTGAGAGGTTGGTAGTAATATCCGTGACAAACGTAGGTTATATTTGAATGACAGTAGTTTTATAGCCCTGGTTCCTTTAGACCTATCCGCAGAAGACAACAGCATAGACCATCTCACTCAGCTCTGTATCTAAGGCCAAGTAGAAGACTGGCTTCAAAGCTTTGAAGTGAACACACTTAACAAGTAACTTTTCCTCTATGTATGTTCTTATCTTAGTCTTTTTGCTGTCGGGTTGCACAAGCTTCTTCTATTCAATCTTTGTCAACCCATGAACGTTTTGTAGGTGGACACCATCCATCTGCTGTTAAATGGGAATAAGTCAAGAATTGATTTTATCGTTCTGCAAAAAGTTACCTTTGTTAGTGCTTTTGTTTCTTCATGTCAGGATTATTGCAATGCAGTATGTGGAGGATTCATGTCAGGATTATTGCAATGCAGTATGTCCAGGATTACAGCGTAAATCTGTTTGTAAACTGCAACAGATATAGAATATGGGGGCAATAACACTATAAAGTGAAAGTTGTGGATGGGATCTCTCCCCTCAGCTTTGGCTATATCTCTTTGTGAGAGTACACTAAATCCCTACACTTGTTCCTTGAGTCCATATTAGGGAGCAGAACTTCCCTTTTTTATGAGCCTTTGTAACTAATGCCGTCCTGCGCACCTTCTGCTTTCAACTTCACCTTTCACCCCCAAGATCCCAACCTTCAGAAAAATATGTTTCGGCAGACAAGCCTTATTAATGTGAACAGCCATGGGACTCTCCTTCTCCACCAGCTATGCAAATTTAACAATGGACCGGTGGGAGAGGGTAGCATGGAGTGAAGGCAATGTCGAACACTCAGAACAAATTGTGACATAGCTGAGGTTTATGAATGACCTTTTTATAAAGTGGAATGGGACAAAGAAAGAATTTCAAATATAGTATAAGAAATTGAACAATAATACAATTAAAAAATACATATGGCAACATTGAAATCACATTACATAAGAAAACTGTGACCACAGTGTCCTGCACGTCAGGGAGAGGTGTGGTGCAGCGACCAGAGTGGCTGACTCCAGAGCACAAGGCTTATGGTTCGATCCCTGGCGCCGGCCGCCACTCCGCTCAGCACTCCGTGCAGTAGCTCACTTAATCTCCCCAAATGTCCCCAGCACCTGGACACACATAGGGGTGATTAGTTTGCACTTTACAAATACTGATACACACTGAAGCTATTATCAGAAAACACTTAAAATTGAGCATCCCAGTTCTTGATGTTGAAAAGTATTTGTTAATCTGAATTTGACGAGCCTTTTAAGGAAATGATGAAAATGTTTGGGGAATGGGGATAAGCACTGCAAAACACATATGTGACTATTATCCAGTTGAATGGTACAAAGATTCAGAAGGATGGAAGCCTGAGTTCCCCTTGCTGGGGTTTTAACTCGCAGCATGTTTCAGGTGTGAACATTTAACCTTCTGAGCTATGCAAAAGTAATGAGGTGTACTTTGTGTTTACACACACGGCACAAACCACTATACATTTATTGCTCTTTTTAGTTATAATTAATATAATCACAGCATCCATTCATAGACAAGTTCCATGTATTATTTGCACCATTTTCAATATTTTGCACTCTCAGTGGCTGTATTATATTTGTACTTGGTAATCTTAGCACTTCTACATTTTTCCAATGAATTTTGTTATGGTGTGCTTCTCATTCACTGCAGCCAACTTTCTCTTTGTGGAGTTGTAGGGCCTTGCTGAGCAAACGCTTCTGTACCAATGATGGCTATCAGTCACTGTTTAGGAATCCACTCCTGACCACATGGATACTGCCTCCATAACTGATTACACTTACAGATGGCACACCACTAAAATGGATCTCTTTGCGTGGTTTAAAAATGCGAAGCAGGATGTTGGGAAGTGTGTTGGGTCAAGAGTCAGAGATGTATGGACAGATGTGTGTGAGTCTGGTTGCCAATGTGCAGCAAATGAACGATCATGCACCGTGCATCTACAGCACATGTGATTGGAAGGAGAACATACATGCACGGTAGGATGAGTCAGCATTGAAAAAGCAGCTGAAAGGAGCCTTGTCCTGGTTTATGGACATTCATCTGCACTATGAGGATGGCTGCTCACAGAGGTTTGTTAGGGTCGAGTCAAATATGTACATAAAATAGTGAGCACGCGGAATGGCCGCACACCAGGCGTCTCCGACGAGTAGCACGCGGGAAAAATATCTGAATTTTCAAAATGTGTTTAAAGTTATTATTGGAGTTGGAGAAATGTATTACGCCCATTGTTACCTTGATGCCGGGGTGGAAGGGGGCTACTGCTGGCACCCCTGTCTAACACAATGGTGTGATCACTGCAGACAATCTTGTGACAACTGTGTCACTGATATTAGTAGCTCGGGACGGTTTTCGTTGAACATAAGTAGCTCTTGTTGCCGAAAAGGTTGGAGACCCTGCTGTTCACTGAAGCTGGCAAAAGCCCTGGCTACATATATGCACAGGAGGGTGATTTAGTACCCTGGAGGTGTTTGCACACTGTGCTCTTTCAATATTCTAAGATACAGCTGGATCATGGATCATGGAAGTGGCTACATAGAGATGCTTGTGGGTGAAGTGTTCATCGATGTGAATCAGATGGTTAGGCAGCAGCCTGCAGGTGGCTACACACAAACGTGAGGGTGCAGTTTCATACCAGTGGTGTGCTGCGGAAGATGCCCTCCAAGGCCTGTAAGGCTGTTGTCATATGCATACCAAATGGTGACCTTGAATTTTGCAGGGACCGCACATAGTGGCTTGTGGTGATCGATTCTTCCCACATTGTCGTTTTTTTATTATACATGTAGCGGTAGCTGATCCGCACAGCCGATGAAGAAAAAAGTGCACGGGACACGGGATGGTGCACTGCAGGTCCCATTCACTGACTCAATACATTTCGAGCTGTCACAACGAAACCCATGCTGACGACACTCACTGTTTACTGAAATCTCAGTCCTCTGATGACCCCGATAAAGTGATAAAGTGGTACACAACAAGTCTTGGTTGGTGTAAATATCAAACACCACACTTTTGGGAGGTGCAAACGAATTAGTCCCTACATGCTAATATTTTTCTAAGAACATTTAAAGCAAACACTTCCTAGATGTGCTCATAAACAGGCTCAGTCTCACAAATTAGGCGACCACGTGTAACCTGTGTTATTATAAATGATAAATAATGCATGGTACCTACTACCTCATAGTAATTAATATCCATTTATCCCAACTCAAATATATTTGGTATTGTAGGGTAAGTGGAAGGGCTCCCTAGGCTGGTAAGTAACATGCAGGGTTTAAATGCTATCCCCGCAGCAGGTTGACCCACCACAATTCTATAGGCTCATCTTGGGTATTATCGGCAGCAGAGTTGTGAGTGTGTCTTGGTATTACATTGGAGCTATAAGTGACACATGGAGAAAGATAGTGAGATGTTGCAGGTTTCTTTAGCAAAGATGATCATCGAAATGCCATGTGTAGTAGAAATAAACTCATACACCCAGTGGCACGCCAAGCATAACCCATTGCTCCCTCCTTAGGCCTTCAACAGTTTCCTGTTGATTGCTGAAGGCCCCAGGAAGGAAAAGCAGCCAGCTACAAAACCTTAATCATGGCTCTTCGAGTTCTCTTTACTAATCCAAGCCTACCTTATACCTGAGGCCAGTGGGATCAAAGCAGTGCCAACGGTATCTAATGGACAGCACAGGGTACATAGTGCCGGCATACCCTTGGTGAACCTCATTCATGTCTATGTAAGTGATTATGTGCGTTATAGAAAACAAGCAATAAAAAAACAAGTATGCTGTACACTTATAGTGCAGGCCATTGCATATAGTAAAGATTTTATCAGAGTCTACTTTGAAAGAATGACTAAAGATTTTTGGCCAATCAGGATTTGTGT